>NC_083282.1:33438435-33738435 GCF_963506605.1 Zootoca vivipara | reverse complement strand
TGTGACAGGAGATTTGCTGGTGTTTGCCATTTCACAAATGATTTTGGGGGAGATGGGGGTGCTGAGCCCACTAATTTTGTCTTAAATAAATCTTTTTAAAGGGTCCCTAAGTGGTGCAGGCATAGGGCAGAGAGGAGCTCATTATTATAGCATGAACGCTATCCAAAAAGCGTCCACCTAGTCTTCCTGCAGCTGGGTAACACTGCAAAATTAATAATGAATCCGTGGAAAAGTCCCTGACAATGATGGGGAAGCTGCTCTAGGCAGGTGCTTCATGGCAAAGGACACAGCTGAAAGAGAGAGGGGCCAAAGGGAGATGAGCTTGCTGTGCAAAGTGTGGCTGCAGCAAGAAGCAGGGGATGAGAGATGGTCAGCAGGACAAAGTGATGGAGGGATTTCAAAGTGAAGACTAGAACATTAAAGCTGCTATACAAATCAGGATATCACTTGTGTGTGTTTGTGTGTAAGACGTAGTCCAAGATTGGGGAATGTGGAAGATTACCAAGCAGGTTCCATTTTAGGAAATATATAGCTCTGAAAAGGAATGCCTCAATTTCACTGATCCCTTTACGAAGGATTTAGGCACTTGAAAACCCCACAGCATATCTTCTTTGTTCTCAACTCTTCCCCAATTTATCACAAATGTCACAATTTTAAAAATCATTTGTATGCCCACTTCCTTGTTTAATTCTCCTATTGATGAAATTAGTATTCCTGGCACTTGCAAATAATGGTTGTTGCTCCCACAATTTTTCTTTCCATAATAATCCCATTCGTGAAGAGTACTTTTTCTTTATTTTTAGGCTTCTATATTGTTTAGTGGGTGTGAAGAGAGAGGGGAAGAGTCTATGCGTAGATATATTTGAAGATCAGAGCAGCTTTATAAAGCTGCCGCATTATATTGCCCCACAACTGGTTTCTCACTTTCCCATCCCCACTCCCCTCTAATTTTTACATGAGGAAAGGACCATGGCCCAGTGGGGCAACATCTGCCTTGCATGCAGAAAGTTCAAGGTTCTGGGGTCTCCAAGTAGGGCTTGGAAAAGTGCTTTCCTGAAACCCTGGACAGCAGCTTCCGGTTGTTGAGCTTTTTTGGGGAGGATTGCACAGAGGTTTTTAGCTTCTCCCCCGTAACTTTTTGTATATGATAAGAATCCTGCGATCTACCAGGATCAGCCAGGGATCGACCGGTAGATCACAATCTACTGGTTGGACATCCCTGATGTAGGCAGTACTGAAGTAAATGGCGCCATGGTCTGACACACTTTAAGACAGCTTCCTATGTTCTCATGGCATTGGTTGACTTGGAGACAGTATGGTACCCAGTAGGCTTCTGGATATATGGTTTCAGGTGAAGAGACATATGATTCTAAAGACAGAAATCCATGAATTGGTCCCCAATGGAGGAATTCCAAAGAGGATGAGGACTGCATTTGATATTTTCCGACTTAAACCTGTGAGGTATTTGCTTCACCCTGCTCTCCCTCAACAAACTGCCTACATTAAAAACAGTTCTTGTAAAAAGGAATCACACTTCTTTCTTGTAAATGGCCTGGACTGATCACTCATCCATTTCTGAGTGCTTGACAGTAAAAGAAACTGAAAAGAAAAGCGATTCATCTGGTTTGCCTTGTTACATGACGTATCAACCTGAACAAGCCAGATAGCCATACACCATCTTCCAAAGAGACTGTGGGAACAAGATTTAGTGAAGAAACTTATATTCCTTCCTGATGGTGAAAGAAAAGGCTCAAAAAGAAGGTCCAAATTTCCTACAAACAACAATTTTCTACAGTGACTGTGGAGCTGGACTGTGGAGGCACAAAGGAGAATACAAGGCCATCCTTATCTTCATTTGGGAAATGTTGGAGGATGTGGAAATATAAAATATAGTACATTATTGAAGTACTGCTATTGCAGAATACTTTTGTTGGCAAAATACCCTCCATTTCAGTGCTATTTTTCTAGAAAAAGAGTTGCCAGAACTCACCATGAACGCCTCCCTTGTTCTCTTAGAATGGCAATGGCACCCACTTGAGAGATGCTGGAACTGAGTTCCGGCGAGTTCCGGCTGAAAAAAGCCCTGCCCTATTTGGTTGCTCCTGCCTCCCTTCCCCTCAAAACAGCAGTCCAATGTTCAATGCCAGCTGTACTCAGTGACTGTATTGTCACCCACATGAGATGGCTTAGAGGCAGAGAATTGTTTAAAGAAATTCAAAGGTGATATAATTAAACCACCTTTGTTCTTGGCACACAAGCTATTTTCCTTTCTCTCTAGCTGGGCCTTGTAATTCTGAAACGTTAACAGAAATCTGTTAAATTTGAGCAGATGTGGGGGAGGGGGAGGCTGATATTGTACACACAGACACGCAAAGTGAGCGGTGTTGACTCTCTTGTCATACCAATTTAAAATCTTGGAGAAACTATCGTGCCCAGAATGCCAGCATAACTGAAAACAACAGGTGGTGTATGGTTACCGTACATAAAAAGGAACACACTGCAGTGTAGCCAGAAGTGCCATTTAAAGCTTCTTCCAGTCACAGAGTAAGGTTTTTTGATAAGCCAATTCTTAATATATTCTTTTCTAAATGGTCACTTTATACTTATATTTTCCTTTTCACACTTTTTATATTGTAACACAAAATAGTATGGGGAACCATTGGTTCTCCAGATGTTGCTGAACTACCACTATCATCCTTTGTCACTGGCCATACTGGCTGGGGCTGATGCGAACTGTAGCCCAGGCATCCCCAAACTTCGGCCCTCCAGATGTTTTGGCCTACAACTCCCATGATCCCTAGCTAAGAGGACCAGTGGTCAGGGATGATGGGAATTGTAGTCCAAAACATCTGGAGGGCTGAAGTTTGGGGATGCCTGCTGTAGCCCAACAACTTCTGGAGGGCCAAATGTTCCCACCCCTATGTTCAATAGCTCATTGTCTGAAAACATTAATGGCACACATTTAGCTTTAGATCCATGTAGGCTGACTGAATTTTCCTTCTTGTTGATTCAGGTCAATTATACATTCACACTTTCACTGTCAAAAAGAGATCTGTGCAAATGATGATGATAATAAATAAGAAAATCCAATTTGTTACCGTTATTAACATTATTATTTATTAAAAATTTTGAACTGCCTTTTAAATGTGACTCATTTACAAGCGTGCCATAAAAACAGCTTCGAATCATAAAAAAACAGTACCAGAAATAATAACTAAAGATAGATTTAGAAACAAAATGAACACCTAAAGGCACAGACATTTTCATCCAGCTAAAAATGCTTTTCGAAACAAAAATGTATTCATTTTTTTCCCAGAAGGTATAGATAATGAACACCTGTTCTAGTTCAACATTACTAGTTAAGTTGTTACATTCTTATTGCCAATTATATTACCTATGGCACAAAGCATATGAAAGCAGAAACAATTTTGCAGACAAAAACAACTGTGGAGGAACTTTTCCGTTTGTACAGAATTCTGCTGACCATACTCCCCAATTAAGTACAGTATACATATGATTCCAATTGGATTCATTTGCACTTGCAATTCCTCTGAAAGATTCAAAGATCAATTCATGTCTATTGTACCTTTTCTCGTAATGTGCAATCTAAGTTATTTCAGCACAGCAAACAAAATAGAATGGGATTGCTGCTATTTAACAACCCTTCACAGTCCTAACCTGTCTCCACTATTCTTGCTCTTCCACCTCATAAGCCTACGGAGGCAAACAAAACCCTAATTTTGCCCCTTGGCAGGCAAGGGATGGCAATCATTTCAATGGTTCCACCATATTTGAATATAGACCACAAGTGAGCAAACTACAGCAACTGCATCTAATGCAGCACTGGCACTTCCTTAGGGAAAGGTTTCCCACCCAACTAACTGACAACAAATTAGGAGGATCCAGTTGTGTGTGTATCACACTAAAGTCAGAAAGTAATTACTTTTATTTGCTTTCCAGAACAGTAGCTGGTGTACAAAAAGAATCGGTAAATATCATTAGACAGTAACCCCATTAAACCCAGTGGGGTTTATCACATAGGATTAGGGGGTTATCTGTGGTAGCCATGGTGAAAATGGAAGCAGGACAGTCTATATCCTGGATTAGTTAATCCAAAACATCTTCATCTCTGGGTCTGCCCACCACCAGCAATGTGGTTCTTGATAGAAGGAAGGTTGCCCATTGCCCTGACGCAGGCATCCTCTTTTCAGAGAGGACCTGGCAACTCTAACGCTATGAGCAGCACATTTTGAAAAAAATAAGCACTAGTATGTTTATCTGAGTTGATGCAACCCAAAGGCTGCTATGACCTTTGGAATGATTCTGTTTCTCAGTTTTTGCTTAAGCACTTGTGCTTCCAGAAGAGACAGAGAAGAAGAAGCATTTGGTCATGAACCAGAAAAGAAACCCGAGAAATATTGCTCATGAAAGGCAAATAAAATAAAATACAAAGAGCTGGGGAATCCCTAAAATTAGGCCCTGCTCCTAGAATGAGCTTCATGTTTTATTGTAACTGTCTGTTGTTTCTTGTAAAATCCAGATGCTCAACATTGCATTGAAAAGTCCCAGGAGCTTGGGATGTGGTGGTGGAGTTCTGCCTTCCTGTTCTGAGAAGTAGAAAAGATCCCTCAACCCCATTACCTTTGATGAGTAGCTAAAGGGTTATTCCACCCCCCTCACCACAGAGATTTGTTTGTTTGTTTTAAAACAGGGCAAGCAAACCCCAGCAAAAACTCATGCATCAAGATGTTCTTCACGGCACATGTTCCCTTAACGGTTTGGCTTTTAGTACACATGGGAATAGGTAAGTATTTATAGTCCCAAGCAAATGCAGTGGCTTCACTATTTGGGGTTGGGGGGGTCCTTGGTCCAAACACCGTCAGTAGGATTCCTAAACCTGGAAGTGTTTTGTGCATAGCAGGCGCAAACCTGAGAATTTTCTCATGAAGATGCTCCTACCAAGTAAGACAATTGGCTCCCTTTGGCTCAGTACAGTCTACTCTGATCTACTGCAAGTCCCAACGGCTTTAGCCAGAGGTCTCTCATCACGTGCTATCTTGAAGGTTTCAGAGGTGAAGCCTAGATCCTTATGAATGCAAATAAAATGGCCTGCTATCGCCGCGATGCATAGTACCACCCCCAGTTGGGAGTGATGAGCATAACAACATAAGGAGTGCCTGCTAGATCAGGCCAGTGGCCCAGTTAGTCCACCATCTTGTTTTCCCAGTGGTCAACTAGACACCTATGGAAAGCCTGCGAGCGAGTCCTGAGCCTTCTCGCCTCCTGCAGTTTCCAGACCATAGCTGTCAAGTTTTCTCTTTTCTCGCGAGGAAGCCTATTCAGCATAAGGGAATTTCCCTTAAAAAAGGGGAGAACTTGACAGCTATGTTCCAGACACTGGTATTCAAATGCATACTGTCCCCAACCAACCTTTTATAAGGCTGCCACTAAATCCTAGTCGCAGGACCCTTTGGGGACTAGGCCTGCCATACTGTCTTTGCCAAGTGAGTTTCCATCTGTTAAGAAACCTTCCTCATTTGGGGGAACTGTATGTTCTGGGGAAAACTCTTCCTTTTATTTGAACTGTTCTATCAGAAAGCATCACATTTTCCTTTCCTTTTTTCAATCTAGGAGTACATTTTGGGAGCTCAAATGCTTGCATCAAAAAACAGTTGAGTAGCATTGCTCTCTCTCGCTCTCTAACAAATATTCTGTTTATGTATTAGGCTAAAACATTGTTAAGAACCACTCATCAGAATTCCTAATTGTATATCACTCTTCAGCACCGATACATAGATTTACCTACTAGGAACTGCATATTGACTGTGGGGCCTATTGCTGCAGCAATTGTAATTGCAGATAAACAGACAGGCTGAATTATCTCTAAAGAACCTGCATTGATATTGACAAAGGAACTACTTAAGCCTTAAGGGATATGATTATTTCATTTTCCGTAATTGTTTCCAGCCATTTTCAGTTGTGTGTGAGAGTGTAGGAATCTGCCCTATGGCCATATATACCTTACAGTTTATTGAGAAGTCTACAATAAGACGGCTCATTTGTTGCTTTTGATCGCATGTAGGGGCTCATCCAAACTTCCATTTGTCCCACAGCTAGGGTTGCCATATTTTGAAGAAGAAAAAAAGAGGACACATTTGCCAGCGACTGGGGCAGGGGGTAGGGGATGCGGGAGCAGGGCCATGCCATGGTGGGGTGCGCATGGGAGTGACATTGGTGGTCACCAGAGTGAAGCGGGAAAATTCGGTACCAACGGAAACTCCTCGGACATTTTGGCAAATTCAAAAAATCTACCCAGACAGAAATTTAACGCTGAAAAAGAGGACTTGTCCTGGAAAAGGAGGATGTATGGCAACCCTACACAGCTTTCCCCCAGGAAAACCCACTCTTTACTGCTGAATCAGAGCAAATTTCAGTCGGGTTTTCCGTGCATTGACATTTGCTCCGATTCAGTGCTAAAGAGCAAGTTTTCCTGGGTGAGGGGGCAATGCAAACAGAAAACTGCTCAGACCCTCTACCTAGAAAGCAGAGGGCAAGCTGAAAAATTAATGGACAAGCCCTAAATTAATTCATTAGGATCAAATCACTGGAAAATATAACTGTTCAAACTAAAATGAGCACCATGTATTATTTCTGTATATACACTGAAAGAATTCACTTGCTCCCTGTGTTATAATTAAATAATGTCAGGCCTGCCAGGCACATACCATATTTTTCCGTCTATAAGACGCCCCCGTGTATAAGGAACCACCCTATTTTGGGGGACTAAATTTTAAGAAAATGAGGGGAGATGGCCCAAAGTTGTTGAGCTTCTCCCCCCCCCCCCAGCTGCAGGCAGGAAACACCCCGTAGAGATCGTTTCCCACGCACAGCGACATCGGAGGAAGTTGCGCTCCCACCAACCGGCTGGCTGGCGGGCGCACCGCTTCCCCCCCCCCAATGCCACTATCCGTGTATTGGACAACCCCCGTTTTTTGACATGGTTTTTGAGTAAAAAAAACCCTTGTCTAATACACGGAAAAATACGGTAGTTGTAGAAGGGATCATTTCCCCTTAATCTCCCTTCTTCACAAGGCTCAGCCGCCCTCCAAACACCATGGAATCTGGCCGAGTGACACAGGAGTTCATTACAAGGGAAACAGACACCTGTAGGTGGAGTTTTTCTGATCGTCTGCCTGAATCTAAACAATGATGGAAGCAAAAGTAGCAGGCATGCTTGTAGCACAGGGTTGGGGGTGTGCAATTAGTTATGTAAAAGGCTAGACAAGAGGACCTGGAAAGCCCAGACCTGTGTCTAGAAAGCGCAGAACAAAGTTAAGTGTGGGTGATGGGGATCCCCTGTGACGGGGATGAAATCGATCCCACCATTCTGCACCTGATCAGTCATCTGAGAGAGGGAGTTTTCTTCCCAATCACAGCATGCTGGACTGGCAGGTTTAAACCCTAATTCTAAAGTTTAGCAGTATATGGTGACAAAAATATCCTTTCATTGGGGGGTAACAGCTGTCAGCATCAGGATGGTAGCTCCAGACACCCTGATTTAGAACACATTTCTCTTACCATATAAAGGCAGTATGTGAAGCAATTTTCCATTGCGGTATCCAAAGCTGATTAAGTTTCCAACAAATTATTGCAGCACACGACATGTTTGTTTCCTGCGTTATAGGGGAGGCATGAACGCTAGTGACACAGTCGTGTCCAATGGATCAACTGTGATTCTGTCCTGCTGGCTAAACAAGAGTGGATCATCTAGCAATTTGCAGAACAAACATACAATAACTATTTTACGCAACCACTCAGCAGTAAGCAGCAGCTCTGGCTCTTGGGTCGGTGCTCACAGTTCACAGCGCGAATTTGGGAGGCAGGCGTTCAAATGCGAATGGAGTTCTCCGCAGAAACCAAAAGGAGTGCTCGTATGTGGAATTTACGTCGATGTTGGAAGTAAGGAGGTGCTTTTGTCTGTAAGTGTTTTGCTGGTGCTCACAGACAATATGTGTGTGTGTGTGCAAACAAATATATGTATATAACATAACATAACATGGCAGCAGGGATGGCAAAATCAAGAGACTCTGGTGCCTTTCGGTCAAGAGCTTTCATTTACTGAGGAATGGAACGTTGTGTCATAGAAACATGAGGTATTATTCTTTCCATATACTTTTTTTTTAAACTCAGTGGCGCTTTACACAGAGACATCCCTGGATTGCGCCCAGCAGCACAATCCAGCTAGAAGTCAAGCATTTATAAATCCCATTCTAAATTAAAGAGATTTAAGCCAGTGATTTACGTACTTTCCCAATGAAATCAATGGGACATAGTTTGGGGTGGTCATTCCACATTTTCAGACCTGTGTAAAGGGGGGGTATTATTTTTTCAGCTATTTTCTTCTTGAGTAATATTATATTGTGCACCAAACTCTTAGCATAAAAAGGGCATCAGACCCAGGGCATTCCTCTCCCCCACTTTTTCTTTTTGCAATAAATTTACTTTTGTCATGCATAATCTGCAGCATGACTTTCCTCAAGGCAGATTTTTTGTTGCAGGGAGAGAGTTTTACAAGCACTTTTGTACCAGGCAAAATCTGATCATCACTAGATATCCAACCCCCCCCCCCATATCATTCATTCATTGATGGACTCTGAATCATGCTTTAGAACTTTGGGTCAGCAGCACAATCCCATTTTGCACTTTCTCCTAGTAAAAATAATGAAATAAGCAAATATGAACTCTTTGGATACATGTAATCTACAGGCCTATTTAATTAAGAATAAATGGATAAATACAAATCCTAGATGCCAAAGGAAGGATTCCTATTAACAGATATTAAGCCACTTAAGCTGTCTCCTTTTAAGTTCCTCCAGCCCAGCCCAAAAATATACTCTGCAATCAGCATGGAAAGGATGGAAGTACCATTTGCACTTGGGATAAAGGACACTATACCTACCTTGATACTACCTATACATTACAGTAAGTCTCACTTGTGTCTCAGTTTTTACTGTATTCCTGTTCACTTGCACCTGCCTGTTGCCTGAGTTCTTGCTACCGTAACCTCCTAAAGTCCCACCACCAGCAGCATATTGAACTTGTGCTGGAAACATGACTCTTTGTGAAACCATCTGGGTTAGTCCTTCACAAATGGACTTGCACATATTGTTTTGTACTGTTTCCTTCTAGGATTTTCTCGCTGCTTTCTGAACTACTTTGTGGGTTGCTAATTGTGTCATCTGCTATGGTCCCAAGTCGTGGGCCTAAGCAGCTCTGGGTTCAGATCATGTAATCTGCTAAACAGAAGTGTCAATTGACTGTATACTGTATAATATAGCACTAAGCAGTATTCCATTAACTGTCACACAATGTTTTATGGGTGTGAAATTATTCTAATCTCAGCAGCAAAGCAACATTCTTTTAGGGTAGAAAAGGGATGGCATTTTCATCCAGGTTTCTCTTTCTATTGCAGGCTAACAAATGGAACTACCAATGAAGCAATAGTATGGAAAGAGGAAAGGAATCAAAATAGCTCATATGGCTCAGTAGAGCTCAGAGTGAAGTTGAATTTTGAGTCCACTTATACAGTTGTTATCAATGCCACCAATGGACTGGGGGAGGTTTCTTCCCAACCAGTTCAATTCACATTAATAGACATAGGTAAATGCCAGGAATTTGCCTCAATTAAATTCATATTATTTGGCTGGCACTCCAAAGGCTTTCAAGAGAGTATTTGTTTGGGTGCAGTTTCCTTTCACCCGCCAAAAAGCCAATGAAACAAAAGAAGCCTGTGCCAGAATTCACTTGGTCAGTGGCAGAGGTGCCAACTTGAATAAAATATTTTAGGGGAGGGATAAGCCCCACCCACACAATTACAAGACACAGCACACACACACTATTGAATGCCGATGCCCATCAACTTTGGGGTTGCCTGGCCCCCTCAAATATTTTAAAAGTAAAGGTACCCCTGGCCATTAGGTACAGTCACGGACGACTCTGGGGTTGCAGTGCTCATCTCGCTCTATAGGGTGAAGGAGCTGGTGTTTGTCCGCAAACAGCTTCCAGGTCATGTGACCAGCATGACTAAGCCGCTTCTGGTGAACCAGAGCAGCACACGGAAACGCTGTTTACCTTCCCGCCAGAGTGGCACCCATTTATCTACTTGCACTTGACGTGCTTTCAAACTGCTAGGTGGGCAGGAGCTGGGACCGAACAATGGGAGCTCACCCTATCGCGGGGACTTGAACCACCGACCTTCCAATCGGCAAGCCCTAGGCTCTGTGGTTTAGACCACAGCACAACCTGAGCTCCTCTCAAATATTTTAGGAGTTGGCTCCTATGGTGGTAATTGTTTGCAGGCTCCCACTCTATCACAGTATATTAGAAATAGGAGGGTTGTGTGCAGCTTCTGTGGTATAGGACACAATTGTTCAGAAATGAAAGTAAATGCTGTATACAGAGAATGACGTATGAAACTCGGGCCATGGTTGAGTAGTCAACTTGTGAGAACGGCAGTACTATGAATCAGCCCTGACTCACACACAAAACACTGAATCACCTTTTATTTTATTTTATTTTAAAGCTGTGATTGCAGAGTTCCCATATGAATGAGTCATGTGAAGAGTGAGGACTTCACGTAGTGGCCATATTGCTTAGCATGTTTTTGAAAAAGCACATGGTGGCAAACCTGCCTTTTTCCATTAAAATCTGACACCCATAAAGAGAAAAAGAGGTGCTGTTTATCTTTTAGATTTGTTAGCCACCTGTACTCCTAACTGTCCCAAGTAGAGAGATAGTTAGAATAATAGGTTATCTTCTAGATAGTGATATATAGCAGTGGGAATAAAGAACAGTTGGAGGTGAAAATGCACAGGGGCTAATGCATGCCAGCACATATCAGCATTTTACCAGTCAGTCATTTGTACTTGACTGGGGCATCTGTTATTTAATTATTATTATTATTATTATTTGGGCGGGGGGAAGGAGCTAGACTGTCCTCTTCTTTGAATGAACATGGTGAAGGCTCCCCATGTAAAACAGCTGACCAGGCTGGTCCTAGCACAGCAACAGGAATGGACTCATAAAATAGCATACATTGCTGGACGCATTATGTTTTCACAAGCAGTTCCCAATCCAGGAGAGGGGCAGCTCATTCCTCAAAAAATAAGGATCACTAGTATAAGCTTTCTGTGTATGGCTACTGGCAATTTCAAGAGTACTAATCTCTGTGTTTTCATTTATTTCATCGCATTCAAATGTATTTTTGGTCACCCTAAATCAGTGAAGCCGCACGCACCCGTGAACCTCTCAGTGGCATTTGATGGTTTTGATGCAAGAAACTGCAGCATTTCGTGGCAAGATCAACAAGAGGCACAACACTTTAGATTAAGATACCAACCAATGAACAGCAACTCTTGGACCATGGTAATGTTTTCTAAATGTATTCTTATATTACTAATGTGGCAAAACGCCTTGGTTGTTTACAAATTATTTACAGCAATGTAAATTCCTCTTTCCATACCCAACCTAAGCAACCCATACTGAAGGAATTAAGAGCATGTTATACAGAATTAAGTTTTGGATATTTATCTCAGAATTTCTAGACTTGGAATATCTCCCAGGACAACCTGCTCATAGATGATCCTGAGTATACATACTTGCCTGAACACTGCAAGGATGAAAAAGAAGCAGCATAGAAAAATATGATTGGTGTGTACACAAAGCACACACTTCTGATTCTGCAGTCATCCTAGTTTCAAAACAGGCAACTTTGTATAGACTCACAACCCAGTTACCAACTTAGATCATACTTCTAAATGGATTACTACTAACAGAAGCAAGGAACCTAGAAGTTTCTGGGCTCTGGGCTCCTCCATTCATTTATTCGCTATTTTGTAAGCCTATAGATAATACCGTATTTTTCTGTGTATAAGACTAGGTTTCCCCCCTTTAAAATAATGTCAAAAATTAGGGGTCGTCTTATACACGGGGCCATATACCCCAATTTTCTTAAATCTGAGTCCCCCCCAATAGGGGGGTCGTCTTATAGATGGAAAAATACGGTATGTAAATCTTGCACTCATAGAGTTCCTCATAGTAAAAGCAGTAGTGCATTTAGAGAAGAGCTTTGGGCTGATATCCAGGGCCCCTGTTAGCAGAAGGAAGAGGAGGGCCCCTAAACACAGAAGGGCTGCCTTAAAACACTCTTAAGGAAATGAAGTGAAGTCCATTACCATCTAAAGCAGGGGTGGCTTACCTTGTTTGGACTCCAACTCCCATCAGCCAGAGCTAGCATGGCCAATGGCCAGGGACGACAGAAGCTATATGTCTGAAGTGCCACATTCCAACCACCCCAATGCAAAGAGATGCCTCCACCAGGATCATAAGGTCTAAAATCACCTAAATGCACCACTAAGCATAAGGTAAAAAAGCATGTGATTCTCCAGGTGACAGTGAAAGAAATGACCTCACAACCTGCTGTTCCATTCAACTTTAATGGGTTAATGAGGTGCTAATGGCACCAACACTGTTAATTACTCCTCAGTTGAACACACCTCTGAAGAGACAGGATGAGGCCTTGTGGTAAAGGAGATGCAGCATTCATTCCATTCAGCAATTAGTAGTATATAGTATAGTATATAGTCCTGCCAACCTAGCAGTTCGAAAGCACGTCAAAATGCAAGTAGATAAATAGGAACCGCTACAGCGGGAAGGTAAACGGCGTTTCCATGTGCTGCTCTGGTTTTCCAGAAGCGGCTTTGTCATGCTGGCCACATGACCTGGAAGCTATACGCCGGCTCCCTCGGCCAATAATGCGAGATGAGCGCGCAACCCCAGAGTCGGTCACGACTGGACCTAATGGTCAGGGGTCCCTTTACCTTTACCTAGTATATAGTACACTGGTACCTCGGGTTAAGAACTTAATTCGTTCCAGAGGTCCGTTCTTAACCTGAGGTACCACTTTAGCTAATGGGGCCTCCCGCTGCCACTGCACAGCCGCTGCACAATTTCTGTTCTCATCCTGAGGTAAAGTTCTCAACCTGAGGTACTACTTCTGGGTTAGCGGAGTCTGTAACCTGAAGCGTCTTACAGAGGTGTCTGTAACCAGAGGTACCACTGTACTTGTGATCCTGGCTTGGCCCTAGCACAGTGTTTCCCAAATTTGGGTCTCCAGCTGTTTTTGGACTACAACTCCCACCATCCCTAGCTAGCAGGACCAGTGGTCAGGGATGATGGGAATTGTAGTCCAAAAACAGCTGGAGACCCACGTTTGGGAAACATCAGCCTAGCATTTGGTTTAGAAAACAGTGCAGCTCCCCTGCGATGTATATCTGAGCCATAAACTAATTGCATCCGCAGGATGGCTGGGGTTTCTTTCTATGCCTGTGCAAAGAACCCTTCTGTGTCTATGGAAGGCTGGCGCTCAGTGGCACAGCAGTCCACCCACCTGCAATGCAGGAATATACAGGAGTCCCATACGGGGATCAAGCTTGCAACCTTGGCATTATCAGCACCATGCTGTAACCAACTGAGCTATCCTAGTTCAGTCCTCATCATCTCCAGGTAGGGCTGGGAAAGACCTCCTACCTGAAGCTTTGTAGAGCTGCTGGCCAGTCAGTCTTGGGCAACCTGGTGCCCTGCAACAGTCAGGGGACCTTTATACATACATGGTGGCACTGCGATAAAATAAAACCCTTTTGGAACGAAATATTTGAGGAATTGATTTATTTTTTAAAAAAAATATATAACATTAAAAAAAAAACCCGGAGTCTTTCTTATTAGGAATGGTAAATGAAGATATAAATAAACAAGACGAAAAGGTTTTTTTTGTATGCAGTGGTAGCAGCGAGAATTCTAATTGCCAGTTATTGGGAAAAACAGTATCAGAGAATGGCAGGAAAAAGTAATTAGCTATATACAATTGGCCAAATTGACAAATTCAATCAGAGGAGGCAGCAATCAGAAATTCAATCAGAATTGGGGGAAATTTGGAGACTATTTGAAAAAGCAGTGCCCCTTAATAAAGACTTGGATTTATTTTTAATACTCCGTAGAGATCCCAAGAGGGAAAGTAAAGGAAAGCAGTACAAAAGTATGTGAATTTACCAGCCCGGGACGATGACAAGTGGAAGTCGATTTATGGAAGAGTTTTTGTGAAGATAAAATAAATTATGCTGTTTGATAAATATTAATATACGATTTATCCGAATTAGGCTATGATTTAGCTATTCACTAGTAGGTTTTTAATTTATATACGTTACATAATAAGTATGTTGTGTTTTGTTTATATATATTTTATATTATTTGTATGTATTTTATTTGTATAATTTTGATTGGACTTTCAATAAAGTTTATATTTTAAAAAATTAAGAAAAAAACCAGTCTTCAGCCCCAGCCAAGTGTCACCCAAAATTTCTGGAGGGCACCAGGTTAGGCTGAAGTAGAGAAAGTTGAGCTAGAATAGACCAATACTCAGCACAAAGTAGCTTCCTATGTTATTTTGATGTTCACTGTATTTTCCTTTTCATTCAAGCTTGCAAATATAAACAGTAGAAGATATTCTCTACATGACCTGAAGCCAGATATAGCATACAAATTCCAGGTTTCTTGCAAGTTCCTGCCCAACAAAGGCTTATGGAGTGACTGGAGTATGTTGTTTCAAACAGAAGCAGGTGATACAATTTTGAAATGCCTAGCACTTATTTTTGTACCTATGTGGAAATCAGCTACGGATAACACATTCATGCTCGCAGCCAGACTATCATCTCATAGGAATTTGGTGAGGAATAGAAATAATATTCATACGGCCTGGAGACCCAAGCAACAAAACAAGACATAAGAAAGAAATATTTTTCTCTGTTCGGTGAAACAGATACACAAGACTAGTTCAGAGGAATCAAGGGTCTATAGTGAAAAGCTCTCATAGCAGTCATCACAAATCGGCAACAAGGTATACATGCAGAATACCCACTAACACAGCAAGGATGCGGAACCAATGTTGTGTGGCCTGCACAACAGAACTTCCCTGCCTTGTCCTCTCCCTGCAGGCTCCAATATCTGCCCTGGAGGGTCCTCCAAGCCTCTAGAGCAGATTTTGAGGGTACTGTATACGGAAGGCTGCAGGAAGGAGCTAAAGAGGAGAAGGTTCCACTGCAGGAGTAAGTCTGATGCATGAGCATGACAGCCTTTGGCCAGTTGAAAGGTATTCAAATTCTAACATGCAAGACCTGCTTCATACTTATAAAAAACACAGTCCACTTTCCTTCAAACTGGACCATCGCACAGAACCATGCCACAAAGCTTTCATTTCCTCTGTCACTTAGAAAACTTTCAGCAACAATTTGTAGCTATGGTCTTTGATGTCTTTGTGGGTTTCTGTCGAGCACAGAAAGACGTTACTATAAATTGTCACCCTTGCATCACTGACCACTAGTGACATAATCAGTTCCTGTCACTGACAGATGCAGCAAGAGGTGTGAACGTCACCCTCTCGCCCGTTTGCGGCAACTGACATTTTATAGTAATACCTGCAAACCTTTTAAAAGGGCTTGGAATAAATGGAGGATAAGGGTATCAATAGCTCCTAGCCATGATAGCTATTGCTGCCTCTGGAATCAGAAACAGCATGCATTTGTGAACAGTGAGGGAGGGCTATTGCCCTCATCATCTCGGTTTAGGGGCTTCCCAGAAAGATCTGGTTGGTTTCTGTGTTAAACAATGCCATAGGTCAGCGTGGAGAACTAGCCAAGCTACTACTTTGGTTGTAGAGGAAGTAATAATACAGTTACCAAAGAAAACAGAGCAAAGATGGCTAAGTAAGGGGAGGAAGCAACAACACATCATGATGATGATGATGCCATTCAGGCACATCACCTTTCCACTACCCCCCCCCCACCTACACACACACACCTCGCTTGCTCCAACTACACCAACCTACCTCATTCTTCAGTGAGGACCTGCCACTAGATAAAGCAACTATTCCTTCCCATTTGTTTTCTATGTGCTGTCCAATACTTTGCAAAAACCACACCCAAATCAACTATGCAATGTGTTATAAAGCTCTTCTTTCTCCCTTCATCCAGTACCATTTCAGCCAATTGATGTCTGGTATTTAATGGAAGATGTGTCTTCTGAAATGCAGAATATTACACTTTTTTGGAAGGTAAGAATATCTACGCACCTACGCCATTTTGAGGGTGTTGCTGTAAACCAAAAGTGTAATAGTTCCTTACCCTAATTTAGGGGTGAGAAACCTGTGGCTGCCCAGGTTTTGTTGGGACTCCAACTGCCAAGCTGGCTGGGGTTGATGGGAGTTTGGGTAATTGACAAGTTCCCCATTACTGCATTAGAAAAACAACTCCTCTTCAAAGAGCAAAAGTACATAGCATAGTTCCGAATTTCTTTGGATCAGCTGACATTCCATAGAATAGTGAGCTGCCAAAGGGTGGTGTAATAGTTGGCCTGTTAGAACTTGGCTGGATTGCATCCCTGATCAGCCATATGGCATGACTGCAATTCTATGAATAGCCTGCCCCATTGAATTCAGTGGTGCTTTTGGTGGCCTAGGTGTAACTTGTAAAACACATCAGGTTGAATTCAAGGAAGTTGTACCCACAACAGGCCCATTAAAATTGATGGGCCTAAGTTAGTCATGTCCATTAATTTCAACGGGCCTACTTTGAGTTTGACTAACATGGCCTACAACTCCAAAAAAAACCTTTTCCTAGCAGAAATGCAACAATTGGCTTTTCATTGCAAATGCACAGAAGAAAGAAGTACATAGAAGTACAAAGAAGTGCTACCATTTAAACTACTAACATGTAGTCAAAATTCCTTCCAGTAGCACCTTAGAGACCAACTAAGTTTGTCATTGGTGTGAGCTTTTGTGTGCATGCACACTTCTTCAGGTATCTGAAGAAGTGTGCATGCACACAAAAGCCCATACCAATGACAAACTTAGTTGGTCTCTATGGTGCTACTGGAAGGATTTTTTTATTTTTTTTGTTTCGACTACATCAGACCAACACGGCTACCTACCTGTAAAGTACTAACATGTAGTAAGAGAATGAGGGAAATAATCAAGGGCTAGGGACTGATTTCCTTTGATGAGGTTCCAACTCTAGGTGCCTCCAGATGAGCACCATTTAATTACGGTACTTAGGCATTCATCCTTACTTACTTGCACAAAGTTTACATGTTGGTTAGACTAGGTCTGATCTTCATGAAGCATTCATTCTGATTGCTTTACAAAGTGTTACACATCATCTTGTTGATAATTCATTTATCCCACATTTTCAATGCATTTCCCTGTCACTTTCCAAACAGCAAGGAGTCTTTTCATGTACAGTATGTGGTTTTGCACTAGGGTAACGGAGCACTTGAATCCACTTTAAATGTGCAAACTTAAAATTCTAGAATGTGCTTAAATCCCCGACTCAAAATACAGGCACCCTTCCTTTATGTCAGGCATGACCAAACTTGGCTCTCCAGCTGTTTTGGGACTACAATTCCCTTCATCCCTGACCACTGTTAGCTAGGGATAATGGGAGTTGTAGTCCCAAAACAGCTGGAGGGCCAAGTTTGGCCATGCCTGCACTATGCCAATCTCTCCACAAAGCAAACTTAGAAACCATGCATATGCCAGACCAATGAAGGTGTATCAGTTGCTCTGCTAGATAACACCATTCGTGCCATGGGAAAAGGCCACGAGCAAAGTTTCTCTCCCCACATACCCACTTCCTGTTCCACTATACCACTGCCTCCCCCTCATTCCCCTCTGCTACTCAATTCTTGGTACAGCTTTGTTAAAACAAGCAGTTTCTTACCTTTTTTTGTTATTCACACTGAAAGCAGATTCTCATTCATACTGGCTGCTTCTTAGAAGAGAGGAAAGCCATGCTGCAGTTTCACCTGTGCTTTCTTCAGCTTGTGGTATTCTTGGTTCCACCCATTTGTCACCTTTGCCTCTGAGAGTTAAGAATCCTTAATGAGGCACACCCTACAATAGTAGGCTAGTAGACTATGACAAGGGTAGGCAATCTAAGGCCCAGGGGCCGGATGCAGCCCAATTGCCTTCTCAATCCGGCCTGCGGATGGATGGTCCGAGAATCAGCATGTTTTTACATTATTTAAAATGCATCTCTGGGGTATTTGTGGGGGATAGGAATTCATTCAATCCCCCCCCCCCCAAATATAGTCCAGCCCACCACATGGTGTGAGGGACGGTGGACCGGCCCACGACTGAAAAAGGTTGCTGACCCCTGGACTATGATGTCTTTCCCTCACATTCCCTCTAAGAAGTTCAATAATGGCAATGCTTTGTTTCATAATACTAGCATCCACATCCCCCCCCCCCGGCTTCCCCAAATAATCCTGGAATTCTAAGTAGTTTAACAATCAATCCCTCTTCCCATGGAACGCTGGGAATTGTCACTCTCTGAGGGGAGTTGGGGTCTCCTAACATCTCTCAGTACCCTTCACAAACACCAGTTTCTAGGGTTCTTTAGGGGACGCCATGATGGTTTAAAGTGGTCTGAAACTGCTTTAAATGTGAAGGGACATGGAGTCTCAATATAAGGGGAATTAATAAGGAGAGTTTGTAATTCATGTGCCCAAGTCTGCTCTCAAAATGAAAGTACCAGTAGTCTGTGCCAAGCTAGTGAAGTATACTCTTGACTGTTTTTTTTTGTCAAGAGCACTTTGAGAGGGTTTTTTTGGGGGGGGGAGAATATACTTGCTACAATTGGACCCAGCCATGGGCCCACTTCACCTTCCATGCAATGCATTGTGGGAGGTGAAGGTACTTACACCCACTCAGCCACTTCCCTCAAGCAAGCTTCTCATCAAATTGTAGTAATATAAACAATGAAGGGAGTCTGAGGGAAGAAGAGATGTTTCCTTTTGCCGCGGCAGCCAAATTCATTCTCTCTCAGCTCCAACTCCCCATCTGTCAAATTGGAACAATATCAGAGGGCTTTTGTGAGGGCAGTCTGAAAGAACCCTGCATTTTAAAAGGCTGCACTGATACTGAGGGACAGCAGCTTGCTTCAATATGGGAAGCCAAGTACCACATCTGCACTCACCCATAAATACTAACGAGGATTATTTGAACACATCTCCATCTCTCAGCCTGGCTTCCCTTGGAGGTTTCTTAGACTAAGTGACATGTGTGTTAGAAAATGCAGTTGAAATTCCTTTTAAAATATAACAAATGGTAACCTTAGGAGTTTCTTAAGGAGGCTTCCATGATGCCCCTCCGCTACCATTTTATCCTCACAATCCCCCTGCAAGGAAGGCCAGTTATGCTTGGAAGGGGTGTACGTTGCTGGCCCAAGTTCACCCAGAGAGCTTCATGGCGGGGGGGGGGGGAGGGAGGTAATTTGAACCAGAGTCTCTAATGGCAACTGAATGAACGCTGGCTTCAAACTGCTGCTAAAACTTGTTTTGTGTGTGGGCGTTGGTGAAACATGCAAATAAAAACATATGCTATCCCCCCCTTTTTTTAAATAGACGAGCAAATTAGAAGTGAGAAGGAAAAGTCATGATTATAGAGTGATGTTTTCAGCCCTAAACCAGATGCATCAAAGAGCTACGAAAAAAAATTCTACAGTGCAAACGATATTCTCACAAATCATACCTAAGACAGACTATAGCATTACAATTTGTTCTCACAATTCACGGGGAATATCCCAACCCATTTATATCACTACTAAACTAGGAATTACAGGTAAGACCCTTTCCTCCAATTCATTTGATTTCAATATGATTCTGTCTATTACAAAACTACACTGGAATGTTTATTTTTATACATGGCAAACCATCATTTTAAGTTTATTAGATTTTTTGACTCCAGACTTCAGTTGTAATAAATCAGCATTGTCCCGAGGAGGGAGGTACACACACAGCTTAGTTTCGTTTTGTGTTTAGTATTCGATCACAGGTAGCCCTCCCATAATTTCCTAGTGGAAAGAGAAAACCCTTAGCTGGCAAGGACCGTGGCATTAATTATGGTAACAATTATGTTCCTGTATAATGCCTAGCAATTTTAGGTGCTTTATAAATAATGTATTATTGTTGCTACTGTATTTGTTATCAATGGCACACAGATGACTTAGAAGCAAGTTCTGACTTAGTCTCACTTGAAATCAATGGGACAAGTTGTCCATGATCAACAGAACTAAAGCATGATTTATTATAGTCTAGACTTAATCCATATTGCTTAGTTCCAGTTCTTATTCCATCTCGTTACTTTTACTCTTGGATAATTTTGGTTTCTGATGTTGTACTCCTGTGTTCAGCTAAGGATTTAATATTTTTCCTGGTGTCCCTCTCTCTCTCCCTCCCGCCCCCCAAAAAACTTTTCAAAAGATCTGCCACCCCCAAACCATCTTTCTACTGTATCACTGGGGAATGGAAGAATCGCTGTTGCATGGGAAGCCCCAATTGCACCTTTCCCTTTTATCAATGGATATGTTCTACAGTGGGCAGAGCTCCATCACAGCAGTCACTTGAGAACTCCCATAACCTGGCTCAAAATCCCAGTCTCCAATCTCACAGCAACAACAGGTAAGTTGCACAGGAGGAGAGCGTTGGACATCGCTGTGGGCTTTATTAGGGGGAAGGTTGGCTCTGTGCACCTGGCAAAGGATGGTCAATTACAGCTTTTTGGATAGCACTTCACACACACACACACACACACACACACACACAAACACACACACACACACGGCTGCAGCTTTGCACTGCACAATAGTTCATTCTGCCTTCCAATTTTTCCAGATGGCACGAGATGATCTCTTTTGAGCTGCAGCTCTCATCAGAGTCACTGGAGGCAAAAGAGGAATTTGTGTTGTCAGTCTCAATGAGCTGAACTCATCTAATAAAAGCAAGCTGCTCAACACCTTATTACTATCAAACTCAATGCTAGCTTTCAGTTCCCTCCATGTCCTTTTTTTTAATTGCGCATTCAGGATGATTTGTGCTAATGATGCTCTCAGGGTGGGCATACATGATCCCACATTCAATACTGTTTGCAACTGGAAAAGTTTAGGGGTTTGGAAAAGCTTCATTTCCAGTCAGTGCATAGCCATTGCTTCCAGCCAAAAACCCCTAACTTTTTATATCACAAAAGTTGTGGTTTATTTTTCTTTCGCTTGTGAAGTGCTGTAGCCTCTCCAGACAGCAATAATGTGGTAGCATTGGGGAAGCCTCAGAGAACTGGCAAAACAGAACAAATCCACCACTAGAGCATTATTATTTATTATTTTCCTTTGTTCCCTGTTTATTTGGGTCATTCCATTTGACTCACAGGAACAGCAGCTTTGTAAATGCAGTGCTCTAAAAATCATGATTTACACCTCTGTTCAATCTATGACTAATATCAGGTGTTGTCCAGCCCATGCTTTCTCTCAAACTAGGCTTGGTCTCACAATAGACAAATTTACACCAAATACCATTATTGTCCTTTCTAGAGAACCTAAAGCCTAACACCTGTTATCGAATCAGTGTGTTTGCCCTCTACCAGAGCAGAGCAGGAAGAGCTGCTTCCACAACAGAAGATGCATCAGCAAAAGGTAAGGGCAAAGGCACTCCAGACCTAAATATACCTTTGAGACCCAACATGGTCAATTCAGATTTCTCAAGAAGATTTCATGTTTTGCAGCCCCATTAACAGGACCTCAAATTAACACAACAGTAAAAGAAAGAAGCATTTTGGTCTCCTGGCAGGAAATTCCGGACGATCGAGTGGGCTGCATCGTTCACTTCAGGTTATACTTGCAAAAGCAATTTGCCATGGTGCCCCCTAAAGTCTATGGTAGGTATCTGTTAAAAATTAGGGCTTTGCAGAGGTGGCAAATCTGTGACCATACAGATGCTGTTGAAACTTCCAACTCCCATTGGCTCCAGCCATCACGGTCAAAGGTGATAGGTGTGGGAGCCTTGCAACATCTGGAGCTGTCCCTCTATGGAAAAAATGGGAGCAAAGTTTCTCAACAGAGGGGAGGGGTGCCCTGGCTCCCATCCCACAACATGACAACAGATGCACAAATCACTTCGAGGCACTGTTGTTATTCTTTTGATTTTGTTAATTAATGCTGGGCATTTTACTGTGAAATCACAGTGAAAGCAAATTTTGGCCAAAAATATATTGGGAGACATCCAGTGGAGGTGCCTGCTTGCGTAAAGGGACTTCCAGTTTCTTTTCCCTTGATGCTCCCTCAAAATACGCTCTGGAGAAGATCCCAATCCTCTGGAGCAGATTTCAGGGATATGCAAGGAGGAGCTGCAGAGGGGATGGGAGGAAGGACAATCTCTGCTGCACAAGCAGGAGCTACACTGGGTTTCACTTCAGAAACAAATTAACTTGTGAGACCCTAAGCTGAAATGGTTGGCAGCAGATGGGGAAGCTCAGAAGGGCTTATTGAAGTTGCAAGACTATTGCAAATGCTTGGTGGAAGATGGGTGTGGATGGGAGAAAGTCCTTGTGACTTGATGCTAGCTGATACTCATATTTCCCTCATTCTCTTCCTTTTCACCCCCCCCCCCCCCGCAGATATACCTAATACAGCCACACAGCCGTTCTCTGTAAGAAGTCTAGAGCCTGGTGCTACATATGTTTTATGGATGACAGCTTCCACAAAAGCTGGAGAGAGCCCTAAAGGAAACAAACAAGAGGTTTACATAAAAGGTCATTATTGGGGGGGGGGGAGGTTTTGGCTTCATACACTGAAGGCACTTCCAACTTTGCACACCACAGGATGAGCTACTGGCATTGAAGACAGGTTTGGGGAAGAGTTTGGTCACCAGTGTTGGTGGATTTATCAGCTTGATTCAGATGTAATTCTGCCTATCATAGAATCATAGAGTTGGAAGAGACCACAAGGGCCATCCAGTCCAACCCCCTGCCAAGCAAGAAACACAATCAAAGCATTCTTGACATATGCCTGTCAAGCCTCTGCTTAAAGACCTCCAAAGGAGGAGACTCCACCACACTCCTTGGTAGCAAATTCCACTGCCGAACAGCTCTTTCAAGCATCATTAGGAATGCAAACGCTGACCTATACTGAATCAAACCATTTTTCTAACTCAGTACTGTCTGTAATGACAATGGCTCGCCAGGACTTCAGGCAAGGGTCTCTCCCAGCCTTACCTGAAGATTGAATCTTCTGCATGCAAATAATTTGTTATGCCACAAAGTTGTGACATTTCCTCAACACAGTGAACAGCATCATAAATCTGAAATAATACTAGTTCTGCGTAAGAATTGCAAGAATTGCTGAAGGCATCAGAGGAGTGCATCTCAGATTTTTAGCAATAGGTTGGAGAATGTTTTAAAGCTCTCTTCCCATTAGAAGAAGTTGGCATAATTATGATAAATAAGTCTTTCTAAAGTAACAGATATCTTGCTCTTACAGATGCACCCAGCTGGGGTCCTGCTCTATCTATCTGCATTATTGTGGGTCTTTCCATCTGCCTCTGCTTTGTGCCATCCATTAGGCAAGTGTAAGTGAATGCTTTCTTTCTAAACATTTAACAGCATGCAAATGGTATACTGAAGAACAGTAATGATTTAAAAAAATGCATACATAGGAAAAAGGTGTTCAGGTTACACGGTCAGGCCCTACACTCATTAAAGCCAAACTCCAAATCTCCTGTTGGCTTCTCAATAGGTTTTAAACGAAAAGCTCCAAAGAGAATAAAAAAAGTTGTGACTTTCACAAGTTATCAACAAATCCGATTTTGACAATTTCAGTGCTGAGGAATACTCTGGACATCTATGCTACAGGAGAGCTTGTGAGCCAATAGTGGCTCATAGGCAGCTTATGTCAGGAGAATTAAAAGAGGAAACACAGTTTCATGATGCGACCCTTCCCCAGCCAAGAGTACTGTACTAGGACAGGCATCCCCAGACTTCGGCCCTCCAAATGTTTTGGACTACAATTCCCATCATCCCTGACCACTGGTCCTGTTAGCTAGGGATCACGGTAGTTGTAGGCCAGGGGTGTCAAACTCAAATTCATCGGGGGCCGCATCAGCAGTTTGGTCACCCTCAAAGGGCCGGTTGCGTCTGTAGGACTATGTGTCCACTCTTTATTATCATAAATTATTGTCACTGCATTCAATTATTACTGTTTTTTGTAATAATGTAAGCTCATTCCCGCCCCCACGCGGATTACATTCCTGCGTCGTGGCGTGTGTGTGGGAGGGGATGTAAACGAGGGAAATTTGAACAAAAGGTGGGGATCGACGGCTTCCGGGGGGGGGGGGGGGCTCAACTAAACCTTCGGCAGGAAGGAGAAAGCCACTGCTGGGATTAAAAACCTGCAGAAGGAAAGAGGGCTTCCCTCTCCCGCCCTGCGCACACCCAAACCCCGCTAGGCAGGATGCCACACGCTGCAACCCACCCCATGCTTTGGAGAGGGGCAGGAACATGCGGTGCAGCGCCAACTCCCTGCTTTGCTTTTGCATCCTCCCTCCTCAGCGCCAGAGTCCCTTCCCCTCGCGCTGAGGGAGGGCAGCGGATTTCCCGAGTAGGAAGGTGGCGGCAGCCCCAGCGGACGTGCATCTTCACCTCAGAGCTGCTCTTCCCCCCCACCTGCGCTGTTGTCGTCTTCGCCGCCGCCTCTCCCTACCAGGACTGTAGGCAGAGGAGGCTTGAAAACCTCCCCCCCCCAAATTCCCCTCCCACCTACTCAAACCGCGAGGCGACTCCATCTAGAGCCCTACATCACGAGGGACTGAGAGGAGGCAGCGGCAGAGCGGGAAGAGCAGGAACCCGTGCCATCGTCGCCGCCTCCCTCCCGGCCACCCCCGGGGAGCAGCTCCACCGGAACTGAGAAGCCAAAGGGCGGCTCGGGGGTGGGGGGCAGAGCAAAAGCCAGGCACCCTCCCGAGTGTCTATGAGGAGAAAACGGAAGAGGGAAGAGAAACCCGGCTCCATCAAGAGAGCGGCTGTTGCGCTTCGCCTACTTCCCCCTCAGGCTCACTCCGCGTCGCTCACTCGCCCACCTCCCGGATGCAGCCGAGGAGAGGAAGGGAAGCGGCGGGTGGCGGCTCCCCAGTGTCGCCTCACTCGCTCTCTGAGACAACAGCAAAGCCCGCCAAAAAAAAATCCAGTGCTGCTCCGTCCCGGCACCAACTTTGCCGGCGGCGCCTGTAGGGCTTTCCTACCTCCTCGGCGGGCTTCCTCCTCCTCCTCCTGCATCTCACTTCCCCGTCTGGCCGCTGTGCCACCGCCTCCCTCAGCCCCGCCCCCGGTTTTGACCCTCGGCCAATCGCAGGCTCCAGAAATACTGTCAGCGGTTATTGTCGGCGGCAGCTACGCGGGCCACATGATGAGGTCTGGCGGGCCGGATTAGGCCCCCGGGCCTTGTGTTTGACACCCGTGTTGTAGGCTAAAACACCTGGAGGGTCACAGTTTGGGGATGCCTGGTACTAGGAGGTAGAAGGTCCAACCTAAGGGGCTCCATGGGTACAGCAGTTTCTTGGAGCAAAAAGAAACAGCACAGAGAATGGCTTGAGTGCGAAGGAAAGTAAGAGAAAAGGAGAAATAGAAGTGAGCGGCCACAATGTGGTTGAGGAAGCAGAATTAGTGGCAGGGGTAGTGTATGTTGCATATATAGATAATAGGGACATTTTGGTGTGGGGTTCTTAGGTTTAGGAGCATCAAGTCCCTAAGATAATGGACCATAGCCGAATACTAACCAGAATTACAATTTTTAACTTGAATATATGATAATCATAAAACAGAGACATAGAGGCCAAGCCATTTAAGGCAGACAACTTCATTTGGCCCTGCAAAGACCCCATTAACATAAGGAAAACAGCATCATGTATAAAATCCCAGCATATTGTGCTAGAAACATGTCTCCTTGCATAACTATCTGGATTAGTATTTCACAAATAGATTTGAAAGTATTGTTTTGTACTGTTTCCTTCTAGGCTTTCCTCATTGCTTTCTGTTCTGCTTTGTGGGTGGCATGGGAAAGCTGTTCCAGATCCAGCCAACTCTTCATGTGCTAGAGAGTTCGCATCTGTAGAGGTAAGCTTGCCTGTCACTGGTGTCACCTGTAGAAATCTCTTTGCTGATGAGCTAGTTTCTGCAATTTGCTATACCTGTGCAGAATCATTTGCTTTTATGGAAAAGCAGTTTGCATTTAGGGAAAGGTAGTAGACAATTGTGCATGAACTGAAATTCATCCCCTATCTCCTCAAAAAGGATGAACGCAGCTTCTATTCTACACAGTTCCTAAAGAACCTGAACAGCGCTGAAGAGCCCGAAACTCTACAAATAGAGGAGGTCTTCATGAAGAGGCAACAGATGCCATTTGTGGATGTGTCCCTCTTCAAACCCACAGAGGAAGGAGAGAGCCACAACTGGCCAACTGCTGTCAGTTTCCAGGGAGAGGATCCAATTGTGAAAAACTTGGACTATGACCCTTTGATCACCAGCAGGACAGAGGATGCCAGCCAGCACCAGCTGCTGCCTTTGTACAGAAAGGTTGGACCCGAAGAACCAATTCAAGGCCAGGAATTTTCAGTGTACCTTGCCAGTCCACATGGAAATGTAACAGTGGACTACTTGCCGACTATTTCACCTGCCATTATGGACACTGGTGAAGACAACGGCGAATCTGAACTAAACCCGCTATTTATTTTCCAAAGAACCTCTTTTCTACCACAGGCATTCCCCTTTGGTGGAAAGCTTACTCTAGACGCTATACAAATGGACTGTGATTCTTTCACAGAGTAAGGCCACATTTGTGTAACATCTTATCCAGGAATGCTTTAAACTTAATGGGAGTAGACATGATAGGATATAGCACAACAGGCCTCCCTTAATCCCCTCACCCCTTCATGTGAAACCTAGCATGAGGAAGTTCATGAGGACAAAGTCCCTCATTTAGGTCCCAGCATAAATATGAGGTAGTAATTGCTGCACTAGCTCAGCCACACAAGAAATGAAAGTTAAAACGTTGCCGCATCTAGAATAGTGAGAATGTATCTCAAAAGTGGTTTCAGAGAACTGCGGGTTGTAGCCAAGTTAGCCCATTTAGGCAAGGAATTCTGCCTAGGCAGCCAGACTTCTCCCTGTGTGCCCATCTGCTCCAAAGGGTTGAGGGAATCCTTAGATGTGGGGACATGTGGAAAGGAAATCCTGTTGTGCAGGTCAAAGCCATTGTTCTAACAGGATGTCTTCTTTGGATACAATCCTGAATGTGTATGAAGCTCCCAATTAAAAAGCCAAACAGGTTGCAATGCAGAGGAGTGTGAGGGAGATGTTTGAGCCCAGTGGGACTTTCTGGCTGTTTGCTCTCTCAAGTAGAAGCCCCCTTCTCTTCTACTCCATTGCATAGCAAGCATCCATTGTCCACAGTCCATGAACAATGTGGATGTGATGCATTGCCCTTGCCTCTCAAGCCTAAAGAAGTAATATTTTGAAACCGGAAAACCTGAAGTCCAGGCATTCAGGTCCACCATCTTACAGACACAGTTCATTGCCTGAGTATGTATCTAAATCAGGCATCCCCAAACTTCGGCCCTCCAGATGTTTTGGACTACAATTCCCGTCTTCCCCAAAACTGGCCCTGTTAGCTAGGGATCATGGGAGTTGTAGGCCAAAACATCTGGAGGGCCGCAGTTTGGGGATGCCTGATCTAAATCAACATCATGATATTGTGTAATAATTTCCCTACACAGTCTAGATCAGGGGTCAGCAAACTTTTCCAGCAGGGGGCCGGTCCACTGTCCCTCAGACCTTGTGGGGGGCCGGACTATATTTTGGAAAAAAATATGAACGAATTGCTATGCCCCACAAATAACCCAGAGATGCATTTTAAATAAAAGGACACATTCTACTCATGTAAAAAAACACCAGGCAGACCCCACAAATAACCCAGAGATGCATTTTAAATAAAAGGACACATTCTACTCATGTAAAAACATGCTGATTCCCGGACCATCCACAGGCCGGATTTAGAAGGCGACTGGGTCGCATCTGGCCCCCGCGCCTTAGTTTGGCAACCCCTGGTCTAGATTATTGGGTTTAGATGCAGGAAAAATAGGGCCCCAATTTCTAAAAGGGTTGTGGTAAGAATAACACACTACCAGGATAGGATACTAAAGTGGCAAAAGATACAAATATTAACAGATATCCACTGAATATCCTCAGAAAAGCGCCACTTTATAGCCAGCTGCTATTATGGTAGTAACATAATACCACCATAATACTTGCCTCTCATCTTCTACAGGTTATTAAGACTGCCATCATCTCTTCCTCATCTCATACATGGCAAGGTAGCTCTAGACACTAAAGTGTAGTGATTATTTGCAGTTTCCATCGTCCCAATAATAAAAATCTATCCCAAACAATGTTTTCTGCGTAATAAACCATATTTTCCCCAACAGTAGCAGCAGGAACAAAGAAACAGGGAAAATGAATCAGCACTGCCAAAAATAAATAAACCAATGCAGATTCAGAGTTCATTGCATTAATTAAAAAGTAGAGAAGAGCTAAAAACATGGTTTAATTTTCAAATCCTATGCATGCATTTTCAAGCGATTCCCCATACATTTTCAATGTAGGAAACCTGAAACACAACCCCATCCTTTCCAATAGACACCATCATTGCCTAGCTTATAAAATCTTCCACAGTAAAATGTGTTTACTAAAACAATCTTACCTTTATAGCATGCTCTCACAATTTCCCGCCTTCTTTAACATTTGCTATTCCTAATTTGCCATTTCTAAATGCTTGTATGAAATGCCATTTGGCCAAGATCTCAATGGAACAACTCAGTCTCTGTGACAGTGGAGCAGAAACCTTCGTTTTTCTTGCAGCCATGAAATGAGTTCTGCAGCTATTTAATCATAGGCACCTGGCAACTTTTGCACAACTTCAGCTGACTCCTGTTAACAGAGAGTATCACTGTTACCAATTCCTTGAATGAAAATTCCAGTTATTGGGTGCCAGCCTCAGATAAGGCAGGTCTCTTGTAGCAGTAATGAGTAGTAACTTAAGGCAGGTTTCACCTGTTATGGCAGCAAAATTCTGAGATTTCTACTTTGCCTTGTTTGATATTAAAAATGCCATTTTGACAAAGCAGCCATTCCAGGTTGTCTGCAATGCCTATTTTTCTTTATTAAAAGAACAAGACAGTACTATATAGGTGGCTTGAGGTGCCAAACCTGAAAAGCTTGTTCCAACAGAGGTCAGTTTATTGTGATACTGATGCCTACTCCCAAGACATACCTTCGTCATTGCATTTCTCTAGAGCAGGAGTAGCCAACATGGTGCCCTCCAGAGGTTTCAGATGAAAACTCACCATCCTTGACCCATTGGCCACGCTGCTTTGGGCTGAGAGTTTTAAACATTACTTAAGGATAACAATAGTTTCATCACCACTTAGCTTTCCTCTTGTTCTTTCTAGGGTAGGAGATTAAAACAAATACTGTGGTTTTCTTTGAGCCTTTAAATTCCTTGAAGTGAGATCATGGGTTGTTCTCCAATAACTGATCGTAAGAGCAGGTCTTTAAAACACAGAACTTGTTGAAGGATTTACACTTTTTGTTACACTTTGTTCCATTATCACTCCCTCGATTTCCAATTTACATCTTTCCCAGTTGTCCAGATGTCTCCAAAACTACCGTATGCACGAACACACACACACACACACACACACACACACAGAGAGAGAGAGAGAGAGAGAGAGAGAGAGAGAGAGAGAGAGAGAGAGAGAGAGAAACCCAGAGGTTTGCAGGAATAGGGGGGAAATAACTAGAAAAATCCTAAGAGGGGGACCCGCCCAGAAGCAGCCCAATGAGGACCTAAGAGGGCATGGAGTCCTGCGAGTGTGAAAACAGGTGGTATTGGTGGGACCTGCAGAAGGGGGAATCTGCAAAAACCACACATTGCTCCACTGGGGAGTTACAACTAGAGTGGAGCCCTTCCATTCATGGAACTGGGCAGACTGGACCCAACATTCTGGATTTTGTACCACACAATTCCAAGACAGCAAAGATATATTGCAACAGGACACAAATATTTACATCAACAAGGTCTAAACCCCTCCATAATTTGCAGTTATCAGTTGCATCAGAAGTAACCTTAGAAGACTGTTCTTTCACCACCTTTACATGCACACCTTGTTCATTTAGATACACTTCTTAGGTAGCCTTGTGAGCGCTTCTCCAGCACACGTACTGCAGTACTTCTGAGCATTTGCACACAGACCCTTGCTGCTATCGATTTACGCAAAGCGTAAATGCACCCAAAATGCAATTGTGTTATCCTAGAGTGATGGCTCTCACCACTTTCCCAAAGAAATTTGTATTGATCTAAGGTTGTATAGACCCAATCTAATAACTGCCATTTCCCATGTGTTGGGAGCATTCCACCATGCATAGTGCCACACTTGACAGAAGCTTGTGTCTGAAAGTAGCTTAGATTTGCAATGTTTCAACGCTGATCTAACAGAGGCCCCAAATGCCTATTTTTGACATGCAACATCAATCCCACCAGTATGATGGGAACGCTAGCCTTCTTTGTGGTCAATTTCCCCTTACAGAAGGGTTTTGGAGCTGCCAACAACGAGAAAATGATGTTCAGAGGGCACACTGACTTGTAAGATGTTTTATGCTCTTTTGAAAAATGAAAAGCCTGGTGAAGATTCACTCTCTGGCTGGGCACCTACTGTTAAGAGCACCATGGATCAGCCCCTTTTCATTACCCTTTGTGTCTCACTAAATATAGCTCAGATTATCTCTCTTTTTCAGAGGAAGCAATCCCAGCTTCTTTAAAAATTCAGAAGATGGTTCTGTGTCGAGGGAGATTACCAACTCCATCTGAGATCCTACCTGCCTACATAGTGTCTCACCAGAGTGGTGCATGCTTTCATTACTTCCCACTTGGGACTACTGCAATAAACTCTGCATGGGGCCGCCTTTGAAATGATTTGGAAACTACAATTAATCCAGAATGTAGCTGCCAGGCTGGTGACTGGGAGCAGCCACTGGGACTGTAGAACACCGATCCTAAAAAAACTGGCTCACAGTACATTTCAGAGAGCAATTCAGTGCATTGCCTGTGACCTTTAAAGCTCTAAATGGCCTCTGCCCAGTATACCTGAAGGAGCATCTCCACCCTCATCATCCAGCCAGGACATGGAGGTCCAGTTCTGAGGGCCTTCTGGTGGTTCCTTCATTGCAAGAAGTTACAGGGAACCAGGCAGAGGGCCTTCTTTGTAGTGGCACCCCGCCTGTGGAATGCCTTCCCATCAGATGTTGAAGAGATAAAACGATTATGCAACTTTCCATAGACATCTGAAAGGTAGCCCTGTATCAGGATGTTTTTAATATCTGTTGTTTCAGTTTTGTTATACTCTCATTGGAAGATGCCCAGTGACTGGGCCAACCCAGTCAGATGGGCAGAGTACAAGTAGTAGTAGTTATTATTAAAGTATACAAGTGATTTGCCTGGTGGGTCCTGGTGATGTATGACACAATCAGATGATGTGCAAGTAGCATGATGTTTGTTTGTTTGTTTGTTTTAAAAACACCCATTCTCTCAACTTGGTACAAGATCACCTCAAGTAGCATGGAACATAAGAGGAAAGACGAGCTGGAACCATATACTTTCAGACAGTGCTTTTCCAAAGAAGTGGCTACATACTATGAGGATTCCCACAAGAGCTGTATTTCAGCTTTCCTCATCACTTTTATACCCACAAAGTCCAATATGTTATGATCCTATCCATTCTTGAAGAGACCGCCTCTACAGCCCCTAAAGTATTCAGAAAAGACATTCTATATACAGAAAACCAAACAATCTACTGCATGTGCTTGAAAAGAAAGCCAGTGTGAAGAAATAATTGAATTAAAATGGTGACTAGACATTCTTTTTTGGTGCCAACCCAGGTCCCACATGGCTGCTACCTTTTCTACCCGTTTTGAACACTGCTTCAAAACCTACAACATTGAAGTCAAGTCATTGTGACCAGCAACCCAAATGACTGTATGATGAACGAGAAATGTAGTCTGTGCATTTACCACACAAAATAAATGGGGATTGTTTTCTAATGGCTAATCGTGGCAGGTTGAGGGATCCTAACTTCCAGAGTATTATGTTCATACCAAGGAATGTTGAAATATGATTGTTGTTGTTTAGTCGTTTAGTCGTGTCCGAGTCTTCATGACCCCATGGACCATGGATCATATTATTCTTGTAATATGATTACAAGAATAAAAATATGTGGAGTCAAGCAACCCAAAATCTCTACTGCAATGTATGCAAATTGCTAACAGCAGAATTTGATCTACACATCCTCTCTTTTTTTTGTAGAAATACATGTTCATTAATTTCCAAACACTAAGACTTTATGGGGCTCTGCAGACTATATTCTTCTAAAAAGTTATTTGCTCATAATTGTCCCATTATTTTAATATGCTATAGCTTACTGTACAGCTTGTCTACCTTACTGTGCACACAAGTGAAAATTATTTCAAAACCTCAGAAGCTTCACTGTATGCATTTTCATAGCAGAGGCAGGCAAACTTCAGGCTTCTGTTTGTTTTTACTAGAATTCTGGGATCAGCCAATTAAGAGCCAAACTGGTGGCTCAGGGGGCAGAGCCAGTGACAGTATGCTTCATCCTTCAAAGTGTACACTTGTGTGACCACACCTACAGGAATCAATTCACATCTGGAGCTACTGGTGGATCAATGATTCCAATCAAAAATATACCAGGGGAGCTGCATAACTTGGTCGAAGACAGGTGAGGAAGATAAAAATGAGTGACAAAACTGGCAACCCCAAAGTCAGTCATTTGAGTTCATGAGAATAGTGGTGGTGGACATTTGTAACGAACCTCCACTGAACAGAGCTGGAATACTGTATCCTCCATCACAGAACACATTCCAACATGAGTAGCCACATCCTAGCTATGGGTCATATCCAACACTGTTCAGCTACCACAATGGAACCTTCCCCTCTTCTCCAGGTTCCTGCATAGCTCAGCATCTGCTCCAGAGGGTTGGAGGACCCTCCAGGGCAGACTTTGAAGGCACACAGTGAGGGGCAAATGGAGAAGTCCATTGTGCAAGTGCAACTCCCAATGTGGAGTGTTGGATATAACCCAATGTTAATGAGGCCTGCTCTCAATGTGGACCATGATCGAAGATAGGTATGAGAAGTCAAAACATGCCACTCCAAAAATTAACCAACCCAACTAAAGCTGCATGCAATTCAAAGTACTTACAAAAAGTCCCATTCAAATCAGTAGGAAATTGCTTATAAACAGATATGCACAGGCTCAGCCTGCAAATTCCAGAAAATGCGGAATATTTCTGCACACAGCTATTCATTTAAGTCTCGTCCACCCCTATCAGCCTAGAACATAAAGCACTGTCCAAGTACAGAAAATTTTAAAGACAAGCTGAAATATAGTTCATACAACCAAATGTAACAATATACAGCAATGCACAATTTACAAAAAAAGAGAGAGAGGTCGTCACTCGTTAGTGTTTAATGCACAAGTGCTCGAAAAATTTAAGGCTTTAGAAACAAACAAGTTTGTTTTTCTTAACCAGGACTTGAGTTCTAATATATGGAACTAGGGGAAAAAACACCTCTAAGCATCTGCAAAGTACTCTTTCCTTCTGCTTGCCAAGCAACCAGAGCCTGTTCCCACACACTTAAGAATCAAACAGGTGGCGGCTGCAATATTATACTAGCTCCACTTCTGATTTTCAACCAAGGAACTTATTATGAGTTAGCTCGCTAAAAAGGAAAAAAAAGCTTGACTTTTAACTCTTATTTGCATCCTCCCAACTTTAGTTTTTTAATCCAAAAAACAAGTTTTGCATATTTAACAGCTCTCCAGAAGGCAGCAAGAGCTGACAGATTGTATTTCTAAACGGTTCTTTGACCCCTTCTGCACTCTGTGTGTTTGAGATGTAAACAGAGCTCAAAAGTTATCCAGTATTCTTTAACTTGTTTCTGTTTACGCCTTCCCTTATGTATTGCCAAGTCTCAAGACACCCCCCCCCCAAAGCTTACAACAAATTGCAAAACTGATCCAAGGCCAAGTGTTTACAGATACAATTACGATATAAAAGCCTAAACTGGTGGAAGCAGTGGCAAACGCAATGAACCTGAAATCACAGGCAAGTAGTGAAATAATGCTTATTCTAAGAGTGAAGACAACCAATGCATCCCCTTTTGGAGCTGCTCCCCCCTCCCCAAATCTACATAGCCCTTAGTGTCTTTTCTAAAGCTTCAACTGGATTGCGTAGAGAGGAAGTGCAGGACCCTGGGTAGCCAACATTTCTCTTCAGTGCACCGCAAACCTTCTGTGAATTAGGATAGATGTCCTGCTCATGTCTGCTGAAAAGCAACAATAAACAGTCACCATACTGTGATCTGTGCATTTTCCAAGATCACACAAACCTGCAAAAAGGCAGCTGCCTTACTACAATTTATTTTATTATTTCAGTTCACACCCCAACTAGTATTCAGCTGAAGGTGAATGCATATCTATACTCTGAGCACTCAAGACAGCCAGAAGCATCAGTCCTGCTTTTATTAAGTCAACAGGTATGGTATGCAAGTGAATCTCATCGGGCAAGATGTAATCAACCATTAGATGTTGCACCCATCCAACAGAAAGACGATGTATATTCACAACAGACATAGTTTTGATCCTTAGGGTCACCTTAGGTCTTGTGCTCTTTTTCTTTTTCCCTTTTACTAATTTGGTTAACTTTTCTGCCTGTCAGTTGAAGCAAGATGAACTTTCATGCTCAAACATTAAAATAAGCCAATCAATTGATATTCAACTGACCCATATTTTTTAAGAGAGGCATCACCCCTAAATGCAGTGGTGCAACAGCAGGATAAGCAAGCAGGAGAAAATGAGGTCAAATTCGTTAATAGCTAATACTAGAACATACAGGTAGGTATTTTGCCAAACCTGCTACAAGGGCACCATCCTGTGGGGAAAAGATTTAGGGGCTTGTAGGGCAGAAATCAGGTAAGATGCCTGACATTAGAGGCATTCAGAATGTCTACCTTCCCTTAAGTTTTTATAAAAGAGCATGAAAATAAACCTGTATTTAACACACACCAATATTAAGAGAAAAAATTTCACAGCTTGACACAAATTAAGAATACAGCTATTAAAAGAACAGCAAATCGGTTGTCTTTAAGAAGCCTTCCTATGCCTGTTCTATATTACATATATGCTATAAGATGAAGAAAGCATGTGTCGAGTATCAAATTGGCATGGCCTGGCATGAGTGGCTTTCAGGAATAACAGGTATAAAAGGGCTATGGTTTGGGGGTGGGAAGTCATTATTAGCCTGGAAAAGGGAAGGGGGGAATATAAAGAACAGCAAAAAAACCTATTCAGTTAGCATGTCTTTGGGGACCATAATACTTGCACAGTGGTTATATGAAAATGCTCTTTAAGGATACAGACAACATCCACTATTTTCCAACATATTCTGAACAATGAGATGAGGAGGGGCAGGGAACAAAGAACTACTGAAAACCTATGTACCTGTTGACGCAAGAAATTTGACTACCTCCAAAATGGTATATTTCCATGCTAAGCACCTAGAAAACTTTGAAAGAATGCTTAGCATTTTTAACACCACCCTCCTAGGGGCAAAATTGATTTCATACAGTTAAAAATGTGATCTTTCCTCTTCTTCCTGGCTGCAATACTGAATTTGAGTGTACCAGAAGTCCAATAAAATACAGTAACCTTTGCTTATGTAAACAAATGTTCATTAAAAAATCATTCAGATAATGCAAGCCAACTGATCACTGCAATCGTTGAGTTTATATTCAGCTGCCCAATACTGTTGCCCATCCTGTAGCTTTAAAAAAAAAGGGCATCACCATTAAGCTTTCTATCTAAGAAACCCATGAATGCTACACACTCCTCAAAGTGTCGAAACCTTAAAAAGATGGGTTATTTCCTGCTCTAGCCTCCTAACAAAAGTTGCAGACAAAAAGCCTAAGTAGTCCTTTTTATTATTTGCTGTTCAAGTCCTTTTGTGTTTTGAAAGTGGTAACATTCCTGTTCACATGGATTATGTTAAACTATTAAGAAAATTCTACAGTGGAAGGAGAACTTCTTACAATCGCCCTCTGAAAATAAAACATTTACTTGTCAGCTAGCAGAAGACCAGGAGCTGAAGCAGTAAGAGCAAAAATCCACATTTCAATTAGGTGGAGAGGTTTTGGTTTCTGTCCCACGGAGACCACAGCCGTCCCACTTTGATGCTCTTTGTTCTCCAACTTACACAAGTCAAGCAATCCTCCTCCCAAGTAGCACACAGTGCCCTTTGGTTTCTTCTTTAGGCCCAGGGTTGCATCTAATGGAAGTGTCTGAATGCATCCAGTATATGTGCATTTTTTGTGTAGATATACTGCACTGCCAGACAAATACCAAATGTAGTTTAAACGAACTGTATTAGAAACAGATGCCGCTCCCCAACCTCCCATGTTTTGAAAAAAAAAGTTGCTCCAGTCTACAAAGTATTTTTGGTAGCAACAATATTAACAAGTTTAAACAAAGTTTACCAAACAAACAACTAGCTTTGTTGAAGAAAAAAAGGGAGTAAGATTAAAGAGATGTATATGAGAGGTGTAACACCGAGGTTTTTTTAAATGGCTTAGACCAATTATCCAAACAGAGCTGCTGGATTCATAAGAAGGTATTTGAGTAAAAACCAATGTGCTTTGACTATTTTTCAAGTATCTGATATCAATTTTGTATAAAGACTTTGAATACACAAACTACCAAAGATAGAAGAAAATTGACTTTTCCAAGTTTGAATTTAAGTATTAAAAACTTAAAATACTTCAGAAGTTAGTATTCCACACAGTACTAACAATTTTCCAAATTATTTTTGTACATATCCCAGCTGACTGTGGACTGAAAACAATCTGCTAAGCAGTATTAAAAGAGTGTGCAAGAGTTAAATTGTTTGTAGTTCGGGGGGAAACATCTAAAAACCTAACTTAAAAAAATAAAAACAAATGAAGTGAAAGCTTTAACTGGTACACACTGTTCACACCTATATTTCAAGTTTGGAAACGCATATTTTCAAGCAGCAATACAAAAAAGTATCCATGAAGAATGCATAATTTCTGAAAAAAATTATGAAAACATCCCTGCTACCATTACATTTCTAAATACAAAACTGACTACCATATTGTTGCTTCTGTGTAGCAAGAGAAGTTCATTTTCAAAACAGGTAAAATTCAGTCTTCAGGTGTGAATGGTATGAATGAAAGTCCCCTTTTTAATTTCTTAAGTTGTTTTTAGGATCCTTAAGCATGCAAGCCTTGTAGAGGAGGGCCCAACAAGGGGCAGGGTTGGCTTAGGGCATCCAGTTTAGGACAGAGCTGGGAAAGCTTCTGGGTCATCAACATCAGGAGCAGAAGCACTTGACTGAAAGAAAAACAGAATGTACTTTATCTGGAGAGTCCATGTAACCATTTTAGTTTGCGGCATTCTATAAGTAACAGAATGTTCACATTGAATTAATGCACTAAATCAGGGCCTGGCTGTAATGATGAACTGGATGAGGGTCAACAAACTGAAGCTTAATTTAGACAAGGCTCGGACACTGCTAGTGGGTGGTTGTCTTGTCTGGCTGAGTGGTGTGCAGCCTGCTCTAGATATGGACACACACTCTCAGAAAGAGCAAGTCTGCAGTCTGGGGGTCCTCCTGGATCCACTGCCATCACAGGTGGCCTTGGTGGCGTGGAGTGCCTTCCATCAGTTTAGGTTGGTGGCCCAACTATGACCCTATCTGGCCTGGAATAACCCAGCTACAATAATCTATGCTCTGTTAACCTCAGTTTTTTATCGCTTTACATGGGGCTGCCGTTGAACACTGTTTGGAAACGGCTGCTAGTGCAGAATGTGGCTAGCCGATTGCTGATAGGCTCATGACAAACTGATCATATAACACTGAACTTGGCACAGCTGCATTGGCTATGTATAAGTTTCCAGGCCCCATTCAAAGTTCTGGTTTTGACCTATAAATCCTTATATGGCCCAGAACCTCAAAATATTTTGGAACACCCCTCCCAATACAAACCTACCAGACCCTGATCTTCTTGGTGCCTTCTCTGAACTTACTTCAGATACTTTGTAGACAATTATGTGCACTCATACACAAGTCCATTATAACACTGCAACACTCCATTTATTAAGCCAAATCAATTTCTGGAGATAGTGTACTGAAAAATGGATTCTTAGAACCCATGTAACTATGGTAAAGTCTTGCCTACTTCCACATAAGGACAGAGTTTCATCCGGATGTTACTTCTAAGTCAACCTACATATGTAAATGCTATGTTATGTTGTATGCTGATGGTAAACGGGTATCTTCATTTTAGATGACATTAAGAAATCCCAACAGCCTAGATACCAAGAACAATTTCCAGAATGGAGAGAAACTGTTACTGTGGTTGTTGTGATCTGTCTAAACTTTAAAAACAATACCTTAATAACATAATGGTTACAGTGTTTCTATTTTATACCCAATACAACCTCAAACAGCCCTGACATGCAAGCATTACAGAAATGAAGACATGTCAAAGCTGGGGGGGGGGGGAGTCCAGGAGGATTAAAAAATGGCTGTCATCTATAAATGCTTTGGGCAAGCAAATAAAAATGTGAAAGCAGGTTGTCGTTTTTAATCAAACAACAAACACAAATTAAGAGTATCAAAATGCCTGCAAATACTTTAACCAGAATTTCTGATAAGCGTTACATGATTTAATTCATCCTGACCATGTCTGACCAGGATTAAGGCTACAATTGTATACACATCCTGAGAGATTTATAAACAAGTCACCAACCTGGCTGGGTGTGTGGATCACATCAAACTCCTTAACCAACTAGAAGGAGACACAGTCAAGACACAAGTATTAGTGTGGATCTGCACATTCATTATGAGCAAAATCACAAAACAGAAATGCTGGATTCTCAATTAGTTCTACTGGAAAAGCCTTTCAAAGAGAAATCCAGCAACTGAATTCATAGTGAAAATAGACTACACACTCTTTTTAAGCACATTAAAGCCAATAAAGAAAAATATTCCTGTTTGTGATTGAGAATTCATTGGAGTATCAATTGCTGTTTGCAAGCTGTGGTACCCAGCATATTTGGGGACTTCATGTTTTGCATGAGAAATAGGCATAATTAAGTTGCATCCAAGTGTGCAAAGACAACACATGCAATATACATGGTAACATCATGAGCATGTCTACATTTTGTCAAGAAAACAATGTCTTAAATCCAAATTTGTATGAGGGCGTTTCAGCTCAGTCAAGAGGGCATTTCAGTCCCTTCCTTCTGGCAATACCCCTTAGTATTTCACAAAGATTAAAGATCCCATGAAATAGTTTTCAGTCATGCACATGTGGGGGAAAGCTTAAGTAACACCCAAAGTACTTGCAGAAGTGTCTACTGTTCAGACAGGGGATTTGGATTCAAGCCTATGTCAACTTTCAAATTCATGGTGGCAAACTAATGTATTCTGCGTGCACACACATGGATTAACACCACTAATATTAAAATAAGTACCACCTCTTAAACTAACTGTTTGCTCCACTACAAAGGACCATTAATTAGGGCACAGGTGTGAAGGCTAGACTAAAGGGAACGACTAGGATAGATTGGAAGGGTAAATCTATGCGTAATATTATGGTAACATGCCCGGCAGCAGCTTAGTCACTGAAAACCTGCCCATGTTGTTTTTAAGTACCATCAATAAGTATACAAAAACCTGTTTCGTTTACCGTATTTTTCGCTCCATAAGACACACTTTTTCCCTCCTAAAAAGTAAGAGGAGCTGTCTGTGCGTCTTATGGAGCAAATGCGTGGCCCCTGGAGCCAAATTGCCCAGGGGTGAAAGTCAGATCACACTTTTTTTAAAAAAGAGCTAAAGGCTAACAAGAGGGAAAGAGAATGTTGAAAGGACCCGCTCAGCAGCTGAATGCAAGAGATCTGGGAGGGAGATAAGGGAGCTAGCTCCCTTCCTGCCCCACCCAGGCCCCTTGCCCAGGCCTCAATTGTTGTCTGCAGAGGGAGGCGCTTGTTTCCCCAGCGACATGAGACTGGCTGATTAGATTATCTGTCTGGAAACTGTAGAAATGGGTCCCTTTCCTTTCCTAGAGAAGCTGCAAAACTGTGAGTTGAACCCCATAAAAACAGGATTTTTCCCTTTGCAAGGTAAGCTCAGCAACTTTGAGCTGATCCTCAAAAATGGAGCTTTCCCCCTTTGCAAAAAAGATGCACAACTGTGAGCTGACCCCCCCCCCCATGGGGCTTTTCCCATTTGCAAAAAAGCTGCACAACTTTGCGCTGATCCTCAAAAAAAATTGGAGCTTTCCCCCTTTGCAAAAGAAGCTTCCTCAAATATTTAATGGGGGGCAAAGGCACCTAGACCTCTAGGAGTTGGCTGCTATGCCTAAGAGAATTCAAGAAAGCAAAGGACTTTTTTTCCTTGTTTTCCTCCTCTAAAAACTAGGTGCGTCCAATGGAGCGAAAAGTACGGTAAATAGAAAGAACTGTTACCTTGTCAGTTCTGCTTCCACGATTAGCTCTCCCCCCGCGTCCACGTCCTCCTCTTCCACCTCTGCCACCACGCCCAGGACGACCAAGATCTCCAAAATTGATTTCCAGCTGAGATGTGATATCATTTGCTGGCTTGCGGAAGTGATGATCCATTGCAGAGTCTTCAGCATGAGACTAAAATGAAAATAAGAAATTCAGGACCACCACTGAAAACGTATTTTCACTAAATACCAGATACAACCCAGAATGCAACACTGGGTGCGGGGGGAATTACAGCACTCAAACATCACTTGCATGAAAACTGCCACAAATTCCCCCAGCCTTTTTGACTACAGCCAAGAGCAAAAGCAGAATGTAGCACATGTACACCTGAGCACAGGGTGCTTTCATTTATTGTTGCTTATTTAGCTGAATCAATATACAGTAAATATTTACCAAATTCCAGGTATTGCTACTTATTCATCTCTATTTTAGCATTCAGTATCTAATAGAGATATGACTATATCCAAAACATGCAGAAAAAAATTGCAGAGCTGGGATGGTGGAATCCAGTAGAAGCCGCCATATTAGGTAAATCGTACCCAAGCCTGCCTTATCCTCTGCAAACCACCTTGAATTTCAGAAGTGATGCAGAAAAAAATTGCTCTCAAAGTCAAAATATTGCCTGCCACTTAATTAAAATTTTCTATTCAAAGCATCTTTATTAACTGGAAAGGCTTCTACTAGCTAGAACAGGCTTCTGGGTGCCAACCATCAGGTGACAGGCAGTATGTACTTTTTAAAGTCACTGTCTCCTGGAGTGCCCCATATCCTGCTAACATCTGTTTAGCCTCAACCAGACCTATACTGACCTTGCTGCTCTCAGCTTCTGCTTATCAGTTAGGCTTTCCTCCTATGACAGAGGTGGAGAATGCTTGGCTCTTTTAATTTAATCCCTAAAATAAGATTGCATATACCTGCTAGTGTATTACTGCATCCAAACTACCAGGAATCAACTTTAGTAAACAGATCACAGAACAGAGATCAACCGAAAGACAAAACTTACTTGACTGGACAGTAAAAGCAGTGAACACAATGAGACTTTCTCCTTTATGTTGGCTCCTCACTTACAACACAGCCAACAGCTGCATGATGTCTCAGGCATGGAACCTGCTTCCCATGGCCATGACTGGGGATGGTCTAATAAAAAGGTGCTTCCCTAGACCTACGGAACCACAGTGTGGCATAGGCTGGCCTCTTGCCACTGTGGAGAGCATCAAGTGCCACTGGCAGGCTGCACCACCTGACTCCCAGGAAGAACTTCATGGCAAGAGGCAGACCGGCCTGGCCCCATCCATCAGGCAGCCAAAGAGCAGCTGCTCCAAAGCCCTTTCCTCTTCATTCCTTGCTCCTTTCATAACACAGCTATTACATTAGGAACCTGTCCACAGGTTCCCTGTCCTACCTTTTATTTTATTTGTTGGCATTTACAGACTGCTCTTCACCATGTAGGAAATATATTCATATATTCACTCACTCACACAAACTTTTTTAAGAACAACATCAACACTACCACATATAAAGTGTTCGTACCTCATTGGATTCCATCTGACTCCCTTGCATCTCTGTCACCCCCTTTGTCTGATGCAAATTGTATGTTGATACACAAGGAGAGAAAAAGTAAATGAGAATTTGCATATTAAAATAACATGCTCTATGGTTCAAGGTAGGTGAACCTAGTAGGATACAAGTGACTAAACAAGTGGACAGAGCAAAACAGGGGTCCCTAGACTTACCGGCGTTTGGGCCGGTTCCCACTGCGCCGATCGCGCAGCAGGCCGGAGGACGGGGGAGCGCGCGCCTGTGCGGGCGGGGGAGTGCGCGCCCGTGCGCACGCTTACTAGCGCGGCGGCGCGCTTCCAGGGATGAAAAAGCACCGAAAATCCGTTGTGCGCATGCGTATGTGCCTCCCCCGACCCGGAAGTGCACCAAAAATGACCTCTTCCGGGTCGGGAGAAGCCCATACGAAATGCGCACAAAGGATTTTCGGCGCTTTTTTCCCGACCCGGAAGAGCGCTGCCGCGCTGCGCGCCGTAAGAGGTGGCGGGGCGTCGCCGCAGGCCGGATTGGCAGGCCAATTGGGCCGCATCCGGCCCCCGGGCCGTTGTCTGGGGACCCCTGGAGCAAAAGCAGTAAGCAGATTATATTACGCAACTAGAAAATTTGGGCAAAATCCAACATCACATCTCCTGCTGTACCCCGCCAATCTGTTCCAGGGGTCCCCCAACCCTCCGGAGTATATTTGGGGGGGCACATAGAAGCCTGTTATTAATTTCTGGCTTGCACATTACCCTAAGGGTCATGAGGTTTTTTTTTTGTTTTTTGCAACATCAACACCAATTAAATGTTGAGAAACCATTAGCTGCTGGGGGGGTGGGGTGGAGCTGAATAATGTATCACATTAGAATACAATGGGGTGAATAAATGAATCTGGCAAATGGGGCTGATGTTATCTCCTCTGTGGAACAAGTTTGAAAGACAGGTGACTCAATCGCCAGAATGATGTCAATGACCTTTTCTGACCAGTTTGTGTAATCAAACTGCACAGCAGATGCAGCTAACAAAGCACCTTTCAAAGTACTCCACAGTACCAGACAATCAGCTGATATGCAGTACCTACAAGCCGGATTTTTAGCAGCCTCACACCTGACATCATATATGACATTTTTGAGTGTGCCCTAGGATTCAGGATTCAATAAATTATGGACACAATTCATATCCCAGTGGTAAACCTCCCATTGAATTCAGCAGAGCTGGAATGGGTATTTTCATCTAGATATGAAGGCCCACACACCCAAAACTGAAAGCTTTACTAAGCTTGACCTATGTCGGAGACTTCACCAGATAGCAGCTGTGTCTCCATGGTTTTCTCTCCAACAGCAAAGGCTAGAAACGTTTATTTCAAAGTGATTAAAACAGGACTGGTTTCTGCACATGGTAAAAGCAAAACATCTGCTATGGAGAATGTAACTATTGATAGGATACCTTAAACTACTTACTCTTAAAGGTGTGAGTAAAAGAAAACATCAGATAGCACAGTTATAGAGTATGAGACTCTTAATCTCAGGGTTGTGAGTTCAAGCCCTACGTTGGGCAAGATTCCTGTACTGCGGAGGGTTGGACTGGATAACCTTTGTGGTTCCTTCCAACTCTGCAATTCAATGATTCCATGAAGACAAGATAATCCAGAAAAACCCACCTCCTCACTCTTTGACTTATGAAGAACAAAACCTTTTTTCCATTGTCCATCAGCACCTTCATTTGGTTTACGGATGTTGAATTCAACTTTTGCACGATCTTTATTTTGAATAGCTTTCCATTCATCCAGAGTCATTTCCTTAGGACCTTCTTCCTTGACTTCTTCTACTTCATTCTCTCTGAAATAAGTTTACAATGATGGAAACTCATTTCATAGTCTTTGTCACACTCAGAATGGTGAAGTCTCAATACCAGAATGCTGGAAGCAACCAGGAAGGCCACACTTCTAGAATTTATTGTTCACACAAAAAGCTGTACTTTAATGCATGTTATTTTCAATTCAGACAAAATACTGTGCTATTTGAAACTTGACCACATAAAACTCTGGCTCCATGACAAGTTGCTTTAATCCAAGTGTGCAACACATTGTTGATAACTAATAGCTGGCAGCTAAAGAAAGTCACATTATATATATTTTAGCAGACCACAGAAATAGGACAGCTCTGCTTAATTCCTCCTTACCAGTCCTTCTTCAGCAATTACAAAGCAATTGTTTCTCCCAACAGATACAATACCTTAACGGTTTTCAATAGTTTGCCTCCCACCCACTCCAATCGTGTCATGAGAGCTTGCCATATGGAGGAAAACAAGTTAAAGCATGGACTGTATGTCTTATGTACAACAGCCCTAAGGCACTTCCCCAAAGCAAGATTTTGCACAACAGCTTCAAATGCTTATTGTCCCAGAGGCATTATGACTTAACTGATATATCAGTATACCAATTTCATTGCCATATCTATTTTGGGAGGGAAAAAATAAGGAAAATGGCTTCAAAACTTTACCAGCAACAACAATGTGCAACTTGCTATGTGCAAAACAAAATGGAAACCTGTGTGGTGGTTACATCAATGATCAGCTGCGAACATCCTGACTTAAAAAAATGAATCAAGTTGTTTCATTCATGACCTCTGGTAAGGGCTCACAATTAAAGTGAGAATGTTAAATGAAATCCCAGTTTATACTTAACAACCAAGAATAAAAGACCGATTCCCAAAGTAAGTATTGCCTGAAAGCTCCCCAAGCGCATGCATGGGCCAGGTTCACATGTAGGAGATCCAAATAATGGCATTGCATGATTGTGTGGAGTTATTTACAGTACAACAGCCACTTAACCAAGGCATGTAGGCTTCCTATGCCACTGAAAGAGCTTTCCCATTCTAAAAGTTCAAGTCAGTAAGTAGAGCTATCTGCATCAATGCCCATGGGTCTATGATAGTCCTGCACCTAAGTACTACTTCCACTTCCCGTTTCTCATCCAATTTTACACAGCACTTCTGTGACGTGTCAAAATGAAGTGGCAAATGCATGCCAAGCCACTATGCAAGAAAGACATTTTTAGCTAGCTCAAAATCCCAGTAGGTTATTCAGCACCATCGTGCAAGTACAAAGGCTCAAATAGAAAGGCTGAAATCCAACACTTTGTGGATTGCATGCACAACAGGGCTTCCTCACCCTTTCATCATGCAGTTCCACAAACCTGCTCTGGAGGGTCCTTTACTGTTGTTCATGGACACCATCGGATTCCATCCTACAACCTTATTTATACACACAATCCTGTAGAAGTAGCTACTTTTTAGCTAGTACCAACGTTGGATTTGACAGTTTTATCACTGACAATTCAAGACCAGAGCTTCTCAACTAGACTCCTCACCATTTCACAAGTTTAGATGAGGATTTTAAGCTAGATGAGGGTTTTAAGCTAAAATTCCACTTGAGCATCTCAACCTGAGTCTGCCAATCATGTAACAAAGGAAACTTAAGTAAACAGATTTAACAAAGGAAACTTAAATAAGTAAACATATTTTCCTGTTTTTAAAAGAAAACCTTTATACAAAAAAACCCAACCACCTCCTTTTGACATGAAAGGAACCTAACAACCTCAGAAATGATCAAACAAGGATTCTGGCAATGTAATACTTACTTATTCTCTGAGTCTGCAGGTGGATGCTCCTCCCCCTCTGGTGTTTCCTCTGTCGCATTTGATTGATCCAAATCACTGCAATTAAAGAGTTTAAAAATATCTGAAGCTTCATAGGAGCACTGCCTACCCACCTGATACCTGATATTCAATGACCTCAAAATTATACCAAAGCTTACAGTGGAACTTCAAATAATATTCACTCCCCAATATAAACATTGCCCCACCATCAAACCCCAAGTCAAGACTGCTACACTGCTGGCAAAAGCATGGGTGATTTTCTATGCCAACATAACAAAGGCAAATTTGGGAATTATAATTCCAAATTTAGAAAAATGCTTGCTATTTGCTCTACTGCTGCATTATGATGCCCCTTCAGGAAAGCACATAGGCAGGATGCATATATATACACTGATAAAGGGAATGATCCTGCACTAAGCCATGCCATAAACTACACCCAAGAAAAATTGGTAATGCATACGTTAGGGATATGCAACATTAATCATACTCACTAGACCACCTACTGAAATCAATGGACTTGCATTCCTTAACTCCATTTATTTTAAAGGGGCTATGCAGTCTATGACTATTAGGTAGCACCAATAATGTTTGAAGTATGTTTCTTGTAAATCTGTTCTTCTTGGGGAACAGTAAAGAGCTACTCAGGACAATGAAATGGGAAATCCTGCTACTTTTCACTACCTCCCCTGAATTTTTTCACTTATGATGTGATCTTGCAAGCTTAAAATACCCATGGTCTTTTCTTATAATTTAGTTTATTCTGAAAAATGTATTTCAATACAAAATACTAACGTTAGCTCATCTTTGACAGTTCCCCAGTTGTGCGATCCACTTCCACCACGCTTGTCCTCATGCTTTAGACCACTGAAATGTGAATGTGAAAGAGAACTAACAAAACTGAGTTAACATAATAGTGTTGCAATACAGATTTTCAAAAGCAAATTTTCAAAGTATTATTCTGATATGAATGCACTTTAAAAAAGAACAAGTTTAAGACTTACGATCTGTCGCTTCCACTATGCCTATCAAATTCACGTTTGCCTCGGGAGTCAAAACCATCTCCTCTGCCCATTCCACGTCCTCTGCCACCACGGCCCCCTCTTCCACCTGGTCCACCACGGCCACGCATAGGACGATCAATAATGGGTCTATTGTAAAATAAAGTGAAATTAGGAATGACATTGAAAATACAGTGGTGCCTCGCTTAACGTATGCCCTGCTTAACGAAATTTCCGCTTAACGAAAGGATTTTTCGAGCGGAGGTTGCCTCGCTAGACGAATGCGTTTTCGTCTAGCGAATCGCGGTTTCCCATAGGAATGCATTGAAATTCAATTAATGCGTTCCTATGGGCAAAAAACAATTCGGAAAAAAATCAATGCATTCCTATGGGACTCGCTAGACGAATTTTTTCGTTATAAGACCCGTGGAACGAATTAAATTCGTCTAGCGAGGCACCACTGTATACTTCTACCATGGCAGTGCTAATCATCTTTCTTACTATTATATCAAGTTCTAAAATTATGCTGCAACTACTTGAGAGCTAATAATGTTATTTGTATCTTTTCCCATTTCAGTACTGTATTCATATACTGCCCAACAATAAAGGATCTCTGGTCAATTTAACAGTAATAATTAAAACCATAGATAAAATACAGCATGAAAACATGAACCAGTACAAAGCAATGGAATAAAATAAGAAGCAGAGAATATTTTAAGTACAGCTGATTTAAAAAGCCTAGGAAAGTAACATTTTCACCTGACACTGAAAAGATCATAAAGTAGGTATCAGGCAAGTATCTCTGGTGAACGCATCACATATAACTGTGGTATCAACAATAAAAAGGTCCTCTCTCAAGAAGCCACCCACCCCATCTCACTTTGCAGGGTACATAGAAGGCATGAGAAGATTTTGTTTTATTTATTTAATAAATTGTATACTAATTTTCAAGTGAAGTCCTCTCAGACTTGACTTCTGCATAAAGCCAGAAGATTTATCATATGCTTCATGCGGGGGGGGGGGGTGTATGAAAAGGCAATTCCTCAGGTACCCTGGCCCCAAGTCACTTATGGCTTTTATGCTTTATACAGACATTCTGAATTGGCCCCAGAAACAAAATGGAAATCAGTGTAGATGGCAAAGCACAAGTGCAGTATGAATATATTCATCAGGTCTTATCAATAATCTCAGTCCTATTCTGGACCAGTTGTAGTTTCCATAATGTTTTCAAAGGCAACCGCACGTATACAATATTGCAGTACTGTAATCCAAATGAGAGACTACCCAAGTATGAGTAAGAGTGGCTAAATGTTGTACTAAACTATTTAATAAACAACCAGAACCAGCATAATATTTCAACATGTAAAGTGAACAGCAGTCAACAGTAGCATTAAGAACCATCTTGCAAGCGGCAGAGGGACGAGCAGCCCGAAAGGAGCCCTTTCAGGCTGCTAGTCCCGCCGCCATGTCTCGCTGGAGCAGGCACAGGAGGCGCAGTTGGGAGAGGCGCTGCCCTGAGCCTCTCCCAACCGCGGCTTCTATGCCAGCTCTTGTGAGCAGCAGAGGGACGAGCGGCCCGAAAGGGCTGCTTTTGGGCTGCTCGTTCCATTGCCGCTGCCGGGAGCCATGGCTTTGGCGGCAGAGGCATCCCCTCCACTTGTGACTGCAGCGGCAGCAGAGGGATCCCGCTGCCGTCCAGTGCCTTTGCTCCATAAGATGCACAGACATTTCCCCTTCCTTTTTATGGAGTGAAAAATATGGTATATGTTGAAATACAGTGTTAGAAATTCTCCAGGCACAGATATCACGTTGAGGTCTCTCGATGCTATGTTGGCGACTAACACCTCTTTCTTAAGCAGCTAAACAGAAGAACTTACTTATTGCATTTATATCCCACCTTTTCTCCAAGCAATACATGGTTCATCATCCCATTCCTCAGTTAATCACTACAACTACCCTGTGAGGTAGGTTCAGAGGCTGTGACTGGCCCAAGGTCACAGTGTGAGCTTAATGAGTGGGGATTTGAACCCTGATCTCCCAGGTCCCCTCTAAGCCAGGCACCCCCAAACTGCGGCCCTCCAGATGTTTTAGCCTACAACTCCCATGATCCCTAGCTAACAGGACCAGTGGTCGGGGAAGATGAGAATTGTAGTCCAAAGCATCTGGAGGGCCGGAATTTGGGGATGCCTACTCTAAGCACTACATAACACTGCCTTCCTAGAGGACTTCTGCTATGGGGCAGCTAAAAAAATTAAGAAGGCAAATAAATACAGGGAAAGCATAGAGAAGTATCTGAAATATTTTCTGTGAAGCTTGAATTTGTTTTATTCTGGGTTGTTTCATTTGATGTTTTGTTGCAAATTGCTTGGATTTCTTTTCTTTAAAAGATAAAGTGGTATAGAAATGATGATGATGATAACAGTAATAATAATAATGTTCATTGTTTGAAAAAAATCCTGGTGCTTAGACATCCCGTTGTGGCGACCGTAACCTAGGTTTAAAGTGCCATTTGACAATTAGCTTACATATCTTGAGTTTCTAACAATGCTGATAGATAAAATGCATTCTGAGCAACCAAGGCTGTCTGTGCCTCCAGTGACAGTAGATGATCCAGACAGTAGATGATCCAGGAGAATGCTTATACCAAAACTTTGATCCTTTAGGGGGAGCACAATATCCTAAAACAGGTTCATATTAGAATACAAAAGCATGCCACATTAAGACAAATATACTAATGAAACACTACCTAATGAAAACTCATTAACGGACTAATCAGAGAACATCTTGCTATAACCAGAGGACATCCTGCATACAATTTTCTCTGCCAATCAATCTTAAAATGTTCAGTTCTTACTTATCAACAGAAAATTCTCCTCCTTCACCCTTTTCTTCAGCAGGTTTGTCAAACCTGCGTTCACGAGGAGGCCGTCTCTCTTGCCTCCTCTCAATAGGCTTGCCTTCTCCCTGAGGCTGCTGTTGATCAGGCCTTCTGCCAATTCGCCTTATCCCTAAAATAGAAAGCAATCCGCATCAGTAAGTTATTTAGCTACTTCCACAAAGCAACTGTTATTCTTGAACACACAGCAGAGGAATCCTGTAGAAGAGTTTATTTCTTCCTTGGGGCAGTCAGGAGTTATAACATTTCAGACAGCTTGTTTTGTACACTGAAGCACAACTGGAAACCAGGAAGTGTGTATAATTTTGCTTTGATAGTTTGATAGCATATAGAACATAATACAGACTATAATAGAGCAGAGAATTGTGTGTACCTTGTAGGAAGTAATTTTCCTATACAGAAGATTGATCAAGTTTGAAAAATTGCAACACACAACTATCTTAGAAAGACTAGTGCACATCATGCACTGAAATCTGGTAAGATATCCCCCATCCCCATCTTCAAGAAATTAGAAGTTTTAATTCATTTGGAGAAACTTGAATAAGACTACTGAAACTGATGTTTTTCCAGGGACCTGTAATATTTAGATATTTTTGTATGTGATTAAAACTCAATTAGTATGATTTGTGTCTGTAACTGTTATGCAGACTATTGTTATGAGACGCTCATGGGGTGTATTTTAATCATAGTATTATAGTATCATAGTATTATAGTATCATAGTATTTTATGCTTTTGAACATAAAAATGACTGCATATCCATGGAGAATGACATCTGGTCAAACTAATTTTTCTGTTTTTTAATACTACAGTACTTCAACCTGTACTCTGGAAAAGTCAAATCTAAGCCCCTAGAAGCATACGCTGCCAAACCCCTTCTTTCTGTTTAAAGGAAACCCTTAAGAACGTTTCCTTATTTTTAAGCTCCTCTGGTGGCGAAATTGACTAGGGGTGAAGCTGTTTCCAATCTGATCTATCAATGATACCACTCCACAGCCTTATACAAGAGTAAGGAAAGCAGCCATAATTAGGGAAGGAGAGGACCACCACTCTCCTTCATTATGTATGAAAATGTCCCAAGTTATTTATTCTGGATGAGGGCTTGTGCTGTGGTAGGATAAGAAAGTTGGACTCATAGCTCCAAAGAAAGAGCTGCTAGAGCAGCAATAAGCCCTACCTTGTGGCCCACTCTATACCCTTCTTTAGGAGTGGTTGTGGCAGCGCCAACAACTCCCATCATCCCAGACCACACTTCTGGTCACTGTGGCTGAGACTGAAAGAAACTGTAGTCCACAACATCAGGAGAGCATCTGGTTGGGGGAGGCTGGCTTAAAGACTCTGTGTATCAGCCCCCAAGGTTTCCATTCAAATACAAAATGAAATTTACATTAATTTATGTGTTACAAAGGATTTTCCTCTTGGCACCAAAGGCTGCTGCAAACATTACTTTACTACCAATATCATATGCAAAACCAAAAGGCCTATACCCCAATTTAGGAGTGGCTTCCAGTACTCTGTTGAATGCTAAACCCATGCCTTCACTGTGAAACAGACATGTATGTCACCTTTCTACCAGAGCTTCTGTGCTCCTGTGATCTACTTGCACATAATGCTCAACCATGGTTTATGAAGATAGCTTATTTAACTACTCAGAGATTATTTCAAACCTGGATTCTTGGTTTCAATACTAAGCTGGCTTCTTTTAAAGCAACATTAAGTTCTGCCATAGTCCTCCTCCCAACGATGAGAGAGGGAGCTTGTGAGCCCAACACTCTTTTCAGGTTCATTCACATAAAACTAAAATATGGCCTAACATTACATGTGACTGCAATTAACTTTGCTGCACTCCAGAAGGTTCCTGTACATTACAGTTAAGAAATGTAAAAAGGTAAAGGTAAAGGGACCCCTGACCATTAGGTCCAGTCGCGGACAACTCCAGGGTTGCAGTGCTCATCTCGCTTTACTGGCCGAGGGAGCCGGCATACAGCTTCCAGGTCATGTGGCTAGCATGACTAAGCCGATTCTGGCGAACCAGAGCAGTGCACGGAAAGGCCGTTTACCTTCCCGCCGGAGCAGTACCTATTTATCTACTTGCACTTCGTGCTTTCGAACTGCTAGGTTGGCAGGAAATGTAGGCTACTACTAAAAGGTAGCTAGAAGAGCAGTATTGTTTATGAAAACCAATGGTCAAATTTAATACTTCTTTTAAACAGACAGATAAAATCTGCTCTCCCTGAACAGAAATGGATCACCAGTCCATTCAAGAGGTTGCCAGTGGTGACTGGTTCTTTTAATATCTATGTCACGATTAAGTCCACTATTGAGGCTACCTGCTGTGGCTTCAGATTACAGGAAAGGGAATTCTGAACTACCATTATTATATTCCTCCCACAATCCGTTCCTGCATGTGTAGGAATCATGGGGGAAATCCTCCTTGTCTATTCTCCCTGCTCCCTTTCAATCTCCCAAGCAGGTCAAACTTGCTCTCTTCCTAACCCCTGAACTCTGAAAAGATCCTCAGGCAGCTCATCCAATCAATGTTCTTCCAAAGTCACTGCATGCTAGAATGTGCTCATGTTGCCCTGACAACTGTTCTCTTCTATGCCACTCTGAGGCAGCTTGTCCTGGCTTGTCTATGCAGGCCTAGAACTGAGCTTCTCCTCTACAGAGTGTACGGTACTTTAAAATGTGGTGGAGACATACCATTAGCAAGAGTTTTGTCATGACAGTCACAATGGCCTTTGCAGTTGATCTTTGCTTCCAAGTACCTCCGATGAGCAGGGTGAGAAAGCAAAAAATGTGTGTCTCCCTTTGATTTGTGAGAAGGGGGAGGAATGTTAGCTATCATGAAATTAAGGCTAAAATGGTAAATCCATGGAATTCAAAGTACTATAAATTAGACTTGCACTTAAAGCTGTATTTGAATAATTGAATTTTTAATTAAAAAACAGATGTAGCACCAATTATTCAGATGAAATGCTTTCCTAAAGCAGTACCTGTATATAGCTGCAGATTAGAGTGTAAGTCTGTGGCTCTTTTGCTGCTGTTACATACTTTCTAAAATGCTTTAGTGTGCAGGATATGAAGCTGGAGAAAACAGCAGTAGCAAGACTAGTTAAAACTAGTTTAAGGCAGTTAAAAGGAGCTCTTGTGCCACTCAAGCAGCAGATTTTAAGCTATGTTTACAGTTGAAAGGCCTGCTTCTGGTTCTCCAATACTCTTCTGTATAATATACACTGAATTACACACTACTGTCACTTAATAATTTGAATAATTTGGGACAAACTTGTGCGCATATCAACAGATCTTTGATCTCAATAAACAACTATCTGACTTTTAGAAGACATCTGAAGGCAGCTCTGTCCTGGGAAATTTTTAACGTCTGATGTTCTACAATTGGCTGGGGTGATGTTCTACAATTGATGTTCTACAATTGGCAGAGTGGCTGGGGAAACCCAGCCAGATGGGTGGGGTATAAATAAGAAAATTATTTTTAGGCCAAAATATCACATTTAAAACAAACTTTTAAAATAGACTTAAAGCATGGGATGAGAGTATAGCACCAAGAGTATGTCAGCAGGATTACTTGCACTACCTAATAGTTGTCCACAACACTCAAATGAGATGAACTCTTCTTCTGTCAATGCTAGTTTTGCAGAATGGCTTCAAAATTTCTGAAAAGGTATAATCTATATACAACCCTTATGTTCCACCATTCTTCAAAGGAAGTTTACTGCACTTTTTTTTTTAAAAAAAAAAAACAAGTTTCCCCCCTCCAAGTGACAGTATAACAAGTGATCCATAAATTACCATTGCCACTGGCCCCAACAGTCCTCTTGTTCAAAATGAGACACAAACACATTCTTTAGTGTTGAGGAAGGAGAAATCTATGCTGGACTAGATGGGCTATAGGCCTGATCCAGCAGGCTATTGTTATGTCCTTAATATTGGTTTTTAGTTTTCTGAAGTTATTTTTATGTTTGTATCAACTGCACTTTTTTCCATTTTCAGCATTTGTACTTAGCCTCCCATTTATGGAGACTTTTTAATTGTTTTTAAAATCAGGACTGTTTTATCCTGTTTCAATTAAAGCTTTTGCATTATTTTTGTTATTTCATTTATTACAGATTGCCTTTTACATGGTTTGTAAGCCAACCAGGCAATATGTGCACTTAATAAATACAGGTTTTTGTTTTTTAAAAACAACCCCCCTCCCATTTTATTGTATCAATGCCCAATGTAAAATGAGTTATCAGCATGAACAGATTGTTCATCTCTTTGGAAGTTTGATACTCATATGTGAAGAGGAGTGATATGCAGATGGGTCCCCCCCCCCGAAAAAACACATCTTTAATTGCTATAACAAAAAATTAGCATGAAAATGGGAGGACGTGGCATGGCTTAGGAAAAAGAACACTGTAAAAAACTAATGGCATAGATTGTTGATGGCACACAGCATAACTCTCTCATGAGAGCAAGCAGCACTGGCCCTGGAAAGGAAATTTGCCACCAGACTTCCTGAGAACTCCATGAAGTTTGCAATGACATTTGTGAAGGAATCATTACAGAAATATGTGTCCATTAATATAGGAAACTTACTTAAAACCATGGGCCTGAAACGGATTTAAGTGCCTTAAAATTTGAAATATTTTATATCTTGCAATAAGCAGCGCACACATACCCCAGCCAGGTTGGAAATGGACAATGATGTAAGAACTAATGTAAAAAAAAAACCTTCCATATATTGCAAAAAACAAGTCACCTGAGTTTCCTTCACTAAAGCTAAACATTCCACACTCAAAGTTCATGTAAAAATGTGTTCAAGCATGACTCAAAGGGTTGAACCCAGAGTGCTCGGGAATTGAACTCTACACACAAGATGCTCCTCTGCTAGAGGAAGGAGGGGAAAGGCAACATTCCTCCTTAATTTATTTTCCAAACTTTCATAAAAATGTATCAAAGTAGTATACAACTTATAAAAATAAAATCAGCAAAAAGTATCCACAACAATGTCACTGCTTAAAAACAGAAAATTAAGATAGCAGACGTCTATCTAAACAATAGTTTTCAAAAGACATCTGAAAGAAGGGATGGATGGTTCCTGCAGAACCTCTACTGTAGAGGTTCCCTCTGTAGCTCCCTGAAAAGCTGCTCCAGAGGGCTGCAAGATCCTCTGGAACTACCAGTATGAGGGAGGCTGTGGGAAGGGGTGTTTGGAGGCTCCAGTGGATCTCAGTCCCTTTTGTGAATGAAAGAGGTTCTTCCATTAAATGCATGGGAATATGCATCTAGTTACTTCCTACAGGTTTTCAGATTCAGCCCCTCTATTTTATATGTGCCTCTGACAGTCACACAAGACACTGAATCCATATTAACATAGGGTGTAAACTTAAATATTCCAAATCTTGGTTTTTAATGCATTAATTACAAAATCATCTCCCTTCCTGAGGAACAGCCTTACTTACCATTTGAAGCTACTTGTATACAAAAAAACCTTTACCTATAAGCACAAAAATCTAAAAGCCACAATAACTTTGAATTTCAAAATTTTACCCTTTACTTTCAGAAGAGTGTGCAGTTTCAGAACTGCTTTAGAAGTGTTTCAAATTATTATTAAAAATATTTTTTCTTGCATTTACTCCCTCTGCCTTTCTTCCAATGTGAAGCCCAAGGCATCATACACGTGCTTCCCAGTCACCCAGGTACGTCATGTGCCCTCAGACCATTATCACCAACCTAAACATACTTATTTATTTGTTAATCCACTGAACACAGCTAAGTTTTTTCTTAATTCATTGAGCCATGATTTCACTATAATAATTTAACATCAATTTCAGTTCATTTGCTGTTGCCATTCTACAATAGCCGGATTTATTTATTTGTCAAAAAGCCAACCCTCCCACCAACACCCAACTAAGCCACATGTTACTGCTGCCACTACTCCATTATTCACAGGTCCCCTTTCCCCCTCAATTTTTTTTGGTTCAACCTGGTAACTTGATGGTCTAGCTGAAATCTACAAGGTTCTTCCATTTTCCCTCCTTGCTGAAATGGGGTCACCACAAGAGTACAGTACAACAGCAGGCTGGTGGTGGGAAGAGAAATGAAGAGCCTCCATAACTGGGCAAACAAGCAGTTTAAAAAGATGCATATGACACAAGGACTAGCAGTTAATGATTACAGCTCAAATGCTTATTTCATAGCATATAAATAATAAACAAAGTGCCTTATTTATCATGTTCTCAAATATTTTGGACAGTAGTTATGACATTAGTGCACTGCCAATTAACAGATGTCAGAAGTCTGCTCTATTCAAAAATCTTAGCACATTTGCTGTTGTGATACAGCAGTGTTCCCATGATCAAGAGAATGCTTAAGTACAAAAGCATTTTTTTGAAAGAGCACACTTCATGCTTTTTGCAAATTATTTGTAAGCATAAAGCAGTGAATTAATCACACTAAGTAGCTATTCATTTGTAGCAAGTAATCTGGAAAACGCACCGACGCAGTCCAGTCTTAAGAAAAATGTTACTGCATTAAGTCCAATACACAAAAGGTTTTTTTTTAAGTGTTTACTTCATCTGTAACCAACTCTTAATTGTTTACTTTACGTATTTTAGAATGTTGTATATCTGGCAACTCAATTATAACTTGACACTTAATTTTTGTCATCAAGTTACAGGCCCATGGTTCTCCCTCCTAATGAAAGTACTGTACATGGGAAAACAGTGCAACACATGTTTCTTTTTGTCTTGTTCAGGTTCAGAGAAATAAACCCAATTATCACCATGAAGCTGAGTACCATTCACCAAATGTTCTGAAAATTTAGACATTTACAGCCCAAACCTTTATGTGCCTACTCATTAATAAGTCCCACTGAATTCAGTGGAACTTATTCTGCAGTAACTGTAATCTTAATCACATTAAACATGTGGGTTCTTTAATTAGTTGCAGAGTGACAGAAAAATACTACTTTCTTAGGTTCCAACTTTAAAACAAAAAAGTGGTGTTCTGCATACTACGCAAGTTACAAAGGGGTGGAAGGTTCACATAGCAGTGCACAGTTCTTAAAATTTCATCTCAGAACATGCACAACTCATTTCATATCCACATCAGAAAAAACAGTGCAAACACTGAACTAAATAGAGATCTCCATGGCAAATCCTAGTGGCTCTCAACTGGAAATGAAAAAAACACCTACTGAAGTGAAGCTTACGTCCTAATAAGCATACCTAGCATTAGGTGGCATGCCTGCAATTAAAACTTAAGAACTATACTCAAAAAGTGCCTTTCTCACGTTAGCCTGCAAGGCCCAACTTAAAGCACATCAAGGGCTCACTCCATTTTGTCTCTTCCCTCAGCTCCTAGCAGGCGGTAGAAGATAGCTCGAGCCAAGCAACACGCGGGCCACGCACGTGGCCAGGTGCAAATGAGCTAAACTTCATTAGCAGCAGCAATCCAGGACGCTGCTGCCTGGGTGCTTGCAGCTTCGCAAACCTGAACCCCTCGCCTCGCAAAGAGCACTCTCCGCTCGCAGGCTTTTTAGCCCTCAAAGAAGCGCCACCATTACAAACATTGGCGACCCGCCACTAACTTGCCCCCCCCTTCCCGGGGCAAGGCTTAAGTATCCTGAAACACACCTGCACCGCAGCCTTCATCTTCCTCGCTTCCCTCCCTCTGAAGAAGTGCAGATGCCCAGCGAGCCGCCTCTCCTCGTCCCCCCACACCCATGAGGCGCGCGTTCACACGGCGCCTGGTCGACACGAGGTGGCCCCGGTGCAAGCAAGGCAACGCGAGCACAGCACCCCAGGCCGCCCTGCCTTAAAAATAATAATACACGGGGGAAAGGGGTCGTGTAATTTCTAGGAAATCTATCTAGGAAGGGACGGGGGGGGGCGTCCTGCTCCGGCACCACGTGCTGCGTCAAAGGCGGGCCGGGGGCTCTTACTGCGGGCCGGACTCACTGGGTGACGAGGGGGGAGGCTGCCTCCACCCGCGCAAGGGAGACGCTGCCCTGGTTTCTCGGGAGGGAGGCCCTAAAGGGAGGAACCCCTCCCTCCACTTACCTTCCTTCCTGAGGGGCGCGGAGCCAGGCTGCCCGCCGCCGCCGCCATCCTCTCTTCGGTCGCCCGCGCCGCCAGGCCCAGAGGAGGAGGAGGAGGAGGCGAAGGGCGGCAGAGGGTTTTTGCGCTCCTTCTGCGACTCCCTGCGCAGCTGCTTAGCCGCGCTGCCGCTCCCGGAGCCGGGCTGGCCCGACCCGCCGCTTGAGGAGTTGGCCTGGGCCGCCGGGCCGCCGCCGCCACTGCCGCGGCCGCCCTGATGGCCCCCTCCGCCGCCGCCTCCCCCTCCGCCGCCGCTCTCTTTCTTGCGGCTCTCGGCCGCCTGGAGCACCTCGAAGGGGTCGGATTCGTCGTCCAAGAGCTGGTCAAAGCGGTTGGTGACGACGCAACCGAAGCCTTCCTGCAGGTGTCCGGGCATGATGGGCCCCTCTCGGTGGGATCCTCCTCCGATGCTGCCCAGGCCCCTGGCCCACCCCCTCCGCGCTCGCTTGCTGCCCACACAAGATGGCCGGCCCCCTAAGAAACTCGCTTCTCTTCCGGCGAGAGCGACATCCGGGAAACAGGCGGCAGGAGGCCTCGAGCGTCCGCAAAGGGTCTCGGGAAGTGGAGGCCGGGCCCTCCAACTGCCGGAGTATTAGGCGCGCCTCGCGGAGCGGGACCACAATTCCCGGCAGGCACCGCGGCAACGAGAGACAAGGAGGCAGAGGCGAACTTCCCGATGGGTTCCCGCCTCCCCCAGCCTCAGACTATCCTTGGGAGGGGAGCGGGAAAGAGCGGCAGGCAGTTCCTTCCTTTCTTAGAAGGAAGCGACAGTGTTTTTAAACAAAAAGCAAAATATGGGGTGCTCTTCTCTACAAATCAGGCTGAAAACTTGAAAGGTCAACTCAAACGACTAGTGAGGAGGGATTATTTTTTGATAGCTTCAGCTATTTTGTTTTTGTGGATATATGTAACACTGATATAGATGTAGACCAGGCATCCCCAAACTTCGGCCCTCCAGATGTTTTGGACTACAATTCCCATCATCCCTGACCACTGGTCCTGTTAGCTACGGATCATGGGAGTTGTAGGCCAAAACATCTGGAGGGCCGCAGTTTGGGGATGCCTGATGTAGACGGTATAGATACCGTCCGCTGTAATGTGCCTGCAGTAAATGTTTGTGCATGTGAAGAAGGCAGTGTGCAGATTGCCAGATTTTCTTGCTAGTTTCTGTGCAGAATTCGATCAAGGCTGCAATCCTATAAAACCTTACTTCCAAACACACATTAATAGGATTGTAACTACAAATGGCAACTTCAGATATGCAGATGACACAACCTTGATGGCAGAAAGGAGGAATTAAAGAACCTTTGAATGAGGGTGAAAGAGGAGAGCGCAAAATATGGTCTGAAGCTCAACATTAAAAAAAAAAAAAAACTAAGATCATGGCCACTGGTCCCGTCACCTCCTGGCAAATAGAAGGGGAAGAAATGGAGGCAGTGAGAGATTTTACTTTCCTGGGCTCCTTGATCACTGCAGATGGTGACAGCATTCACGAAATTAAAAGACGCCTGCTTCTTGGGAGAAAAGCAATGACAAACCTAGACAACATCTTAAAAAGCAGAGACATCACCTTGCCAACAAAGGTCCGTATAGTTAAAGCTATGGTTTTCCCAGTAGTGATGTATGGAAGTGAGAGCTGGACCATAAAGAAGGCTGATTGCCGAAGAATTGATGCTTTTGAATTATGGTGCTGGAGGAGACTCTTGAGAGTCCAACGGACTGCAAGAAGATCAAACCTATCCATTCTGAAGGAAATCAGCCCCAAGTGCTCACTGGAAGGACAGATCCTGAAGCTGAGGCTACAGTACTTTGGCCACCTCATGAGAAGAGAAGACTCCCTGGAAAAGACCCTGATGTTGGGAAAGATGGAGGGCACAAGGAGAAGGGGACGACAGAGGACGAGATGGCTGGACAGTGTTCTTGAAGCTACAAACATGAGTTTGACCAAACTGAGGGAGGCAGTGGAAGACAGGAGTGCCTGGCGTGCTATGGTCCATGGGGTCACGAAGAGTCGGACACGACTAAACGACTAAACAACAACAACTACAAATGGCAGCCTTCAGGTTCCTGGAAAGGAAAAAATAAATAAAGCTTCGAATTAAAAAAAATGGTAGTAAAATTGTGGTCTCTGTATTCAACATTATGCTTGTCACAGGATCTGAAATCAGTATTAAACTGTTCTAGAATTAACAACCATGCTTTGAGTCCATGTTTACACATAATCAGGTCACCCATAAGCATGAAAGAAAAAAGCGGACGAGGTTAGCCTTAATATCCCATTGGGCAAACAAATTATTTGTTTCTTTAGAGTGTTTGTATCTACCATCAACAGTCCCAAAGGGGCTCACGGTACATACAATCACTGTGTCTCTTAAACAATGCTGCCCTTCTATTAGAGATCATGCACATCTAAGTATTTGTGGCAGCAACAAATTGACCATGGCAAAAGAAGGTTGCTGCATCATGACAGATTCATCCAGATATATAATGAACTAATTATTAAAGTTTTGTTCCACATGATCTTCCCACATTAGGAAAGGAGGAATGGGAAGCTACACGTACATTTTAATAAAGGTAAAGGACCCCTGACAGTTAAGTCCAGTCGCGAACGACACTGGAGTTGCGGTGCTAATCTCGCTTTTCTGGCTGAGGGAGCCGATGTTTGTCCGCAGATAGTTTTTCTGGGTCATGTGGCCAGCATGACTAAGCCGCTTCTGGCGAAACCAGAGCAGTGTATGGAAATGCTGTTTACCTTTCCACTGGAGCAGTACCTATTTATCTACTTCCACTTTGATGTGCTTTTGAACTGCTAGGTTGGCAGGAGCTGGGACCGAACACCCCGTTGCAGGGATTCGAACCGCCGACCTTCCAATCAGCAAGCCCAAGGCTCAGTGGTTTACACCCAGCGCCACCCACATCCCACGTATTAGGTGGCACTAAATATGTTGGCTGCAGCTTTACCTTGAGGTCACCTTAACCTTGGCAATAGCTGACTGTCCCAGACCCTGCAATCATAATATGAGGCCCTTCTTTATGGGCCGCCTCCACAAGATGTCCAGAGAGGGCAACGAGAGCGGGCCTTCTTTGCCGTGGCTCCCCATTGTGGAATGCTCTCTCCAGGGAGGCTTGCCTGGCGCCTTTGTTACCTTAAGTATGGGTGCCCAGTAGCAATGGGAACAGCTTTGTTAAACATTTATTTCCCTACCAATTTCATACAGTAATATTTTTTGTTAGTGACGGTGGGGGCTTGGGAAAGCCCAACACTTTCATATTTGGGGTTGCTTCCATTTTATTTACAGACGAGCATAAGGACTAAAGCTACTGTCCTGGATTCTCAGATAAATTAACTTAAGGCCATTCAAAGAGAGAAAATGTCCTCATCACTTCTTGTCCCCCGTAGTACGGTAATTTCTACCTGACAAAAAGACAGACCTGACCAAATACATTTTCTTACCCTAAGCATAAGACAAGATGCTATCCTCATTCCACCTATAGAAACCAACAGGCAGTTTGGGAGAGGAGGGTGGGAGGGAGTATTACTGTATATTCCTGCGTATAAGACTACTTTTTAACCCAGGAAAATCTTCTCAAAAGTCGGGGGTTGTCTTATACTCCGGGTTGTATTTCTTATACGGCAAGTATATCACAAACTCTATATTTTAACTGGAAAAGTTGGGGGTGGTCTTATACGCCCAGTCGTCTTATACGCCGGAATATACGGTATTTGTTGTTATTATGTACTTCTATTGAAGTTCAAAAAATCTATAAAATATATTGTTGTTGGTTTTAAAAAAGACACCAACTGGATGATTAGTACCCTCTGCATTTACGGGGTAAAGGGACCCCTGACCATTAGGCCCAGTCGTGACCGACTCTAGGGTTGCGGCGCTCATCTCGCGTTATTGGCCAAGGGGGCCGGCATACAGCTTCCAGGTCATGTGGCCAGCATGACAAAGCCGCTTCTGGTGAACCAGAGTTTACCTTCCTGCTGTAGCAGTACCTATTTATCTACTTGCACTTTGACGTGCTTCCGAACTGCTATCCAATTTTAGGGAAATCTTCCTCTTTCTCAGTAGCCCCCCCCCCCACCTCACCTGACATTGTTCAAGAAAGCGTTTTGAGTGGTACAGAGGGCTGTAGGCAGGAGCGGGGTAACAAGAAACATTCACTTCTTTATTTCTTTATTAAATTTGTATGCTGCTCTACATTCATAAATCTCAGGTGGTTCACAACATAAGATTACAATACAAGAAACACAAAATACATAATAAAAATGAGATTCTAAGTTGATACTCTCATGAAAAAACCCTCAGCTGTAGATAAAAAATTGTTAGTCACTCTTCAAAAAATAAATTTTAAGAGCAGATTCACACAATTTTTGGGTGTTCGCTTTCAAAAAATATAATGAAGGCAAGCAGGTGCATAATTACAGGTATGGCAGTCAGAGAACTGTGGTTGCTATTATGGGATTAATCATGTACCCAAAATGTAACCAAAGGCTAATAAATAGGCATGTTTGTAGCTATGCAACATAATGTTTTCTCCATTCATACCTAAAGCAGAGCTTGGTCAGAGAGGGGAATCTGACAGGAAACTATTGCAAAATCCTCCTTTCATAGGAGTAATTCATAGGAGTAATTCAGAGCGAGTTTCCTCAATTTTTTAGCCTTGTCTGACAAGCTGTACAGAGCAGAGCTGGATATGTTGATTCCAATTATTTACTGTATAATTAGATATCATAACATACATGTTTCTTAAATGGAATTCCAGAGACATATGCAAAGCCAGTTGCACATTTGTAAGTTTTGCAGGTATATCTTCAGCTCACAAGCAGGAGGAGAACTAATAATCAAATAAAATGCCAGTCCTTTGTTTTGTATAATGGTATCTGTCGCTTTCTTTGTAAAATGTACACAAGCACACAATCCAGACGCAATGGACACATATTTTCCAGTCTTGTGACCTAAACCAATGTGATCTGAAATTTAGAAAGCAACTAGTGGAACAAAGCAAGACTTTATTCTTAAATCTAATTCTCTCCAAGCTGGAAAGGAAAGAGGAAAAGAAATAAAGAATGCTTAGTTTTGGTCACCCATGGTTAAGCCTTTGGCTTAAACTGCAGCAGTCAAGGAAAGCAACCATATTAGCATGGCTTATATTTACGATTTCATTTTGTAACTTTTCCCACTTTAGCCACCTAAACTGCACCCTGGTACTTGTTTGCCTCTGGGGCATATTTCTGAATAGATATTTATTGGATGGAACTCTTAAACACTGTAATAAATTTATCTAGGAAGTTCTGCATTTTCAGTCTGTTTCTTTGAGCCTCCAGGTATTGTTGAGTGACTGAGTCCAATAGCAATCCACACACACCAAGTATTTCGGCTTACTCTGCACAATGGTACTCACTCTTCAGAACCAAAGTCCATCAACAGAAAGATGGAACATTCTGAAGCTTGCAATTCACATTCAGGGCCGACTTGAATTGGTGTGGTGAGCAAGCAAGATGAACGGCTCCATGTAGAACTCTGAAAATGTAAAGTCATCATGCAACTGCTATGCAGTATCATTGTGTGTCAAGTTGTAAGCTGGGCACATGGTAAAGCAAGCATATAACTGCTAGCTTAATACTACAATCCAAGACCTGTGTAGGAGCCACCCCAACCCACACTCTTAATTTACTAACCAGCTCTACAAATGATCCCTGAATTACAGCCATCAGGCCAAAGTAAATAAAATGTTTAAAGGCAAGATGTCTGGGCAGTGTGGGAGGAATTAAGAGAACAGGAAAGGAGGAAGAGGCAGGAAATAGTGAGAATTCAGAAAGTCAACTGAAAACATGGTACAGTTCTCCATAGACTTTCCCAGCCCTAGTGTCCTCCTGGTTTTTTAGACTACAACTCTCAGTCCCAGCTGGCACAGCTGAGGTTGATGGGAGTTGTAGTCCAAATCATCTAGAGCAGTGCTCCCCAACCTTTTTATCGCCGCGGACCAGTCAACGTTTGATCATTTTACTGTGGCCCACTTGGGGGGGGGGCGTTGATTGTTTCGCGGCCCACTGAGGGGGGGACGTTGATTGTTTATATTTTATTCAGATTGTTTTGATTTAATAATTTTAATTTAGTTGTATTTAATGTTCCTCGGGCGGCCCGGTGCCGATTGATCCATGGACGGGCACCAGGCCGCGGCCCTGGGGTTGGGGAACACTGATCTAGAGGGCACCAGCTTGCAGAAGCTTGCCATGGACTGTGCTACATTTATCTCCATCTTGTAATTACCGTATATTTCGGCGTATAAGACGACTGGGTGTATAAGACGACCCCCAGTTAAAATATAGAGTTTGAGATATACTCACTGTATAGGAAATACGACCTGGCGTATAAGACGACCCCCGAAGTATGTGCATGGATTAATTTGGGGGGGGCGCCAACACCAGCAAAACCTACTTTATTGAAAGTTCTCCTTCCATGTGAAAAGGAAACGCATCAATGATTAGTCTTGCCTAAATGCTTGAATTAGCCACAGACTGAAGAGTAGGATTGTGGTTTTTTTAAAAAGATGTTTGATGGCATGCATTCGTGGAACCGCTTCCAACACTGAGATTGGATACTCATTGCCTATAGCACACATCCTCATCTCCCGGTAATCCTTGGTCAAAATTAGTTTTACAACTCTTTCCTGCAGCTTTAAACTCCTTGAAACTTGTTTGATCAAAGGCAACAGCAGGGCAAAATAAATTAGTATGCATGTGATAGAAACAAGGGTCCCAACATACCACCCTCTAAGTACTGTACACCTGGTGGAGATCATCCCTCATGATCCCAATTTTTTCTTCTCCACAAGCCTTCCTTCATTCTCTCTAGCTGGTTACTCAAAAACCTCCTTTGAACAGCTGTCACTGTCTGTCCATCTGGGGCAACTCACTCACCGCATACTACATATGTCAATTCATGGATTCCGTTCCTCCAACTGTCTTTTTTAAAATAATAATAATAATAATATTCCATCAAAGGAAGCAATTTAAGAAAGTGCATGGAAAATTGAAAATTCCTCAAAACTCCATTGCTAAAAATTATCTATCTATATTGAGGGCAATTCCATTGCTTTCTTTGAACTCTCTTGTATATATTCACTATGAAATATTAACTTGTATCTGAATAACATGCCATTATTATTTCTGTGTTAACAGCTAATCGTCCTTTAGTATTAAAAAAGTAATAATCACCATCCATCGAGAGGATTCCAGAATGTTACAAAACGAACAAATAAAACATAAAATCAAATACATAGAAAAACATACAGCAAAAGTATGAAGCAGATTGAAAAGCCTAGAACTAAAGGGATGTTGCTCTAACACAATAAAGCTGAGTAAGAATCTGGCTATATATAGATTACATTTGCAGTTTATTCCTTGTGACTTTCCAGGCATTCTCAGAATTCTGAAGCTTTTGCTACCTGTAACATTTGTTTTTAGGCAGTGTTCGCTGGGGGCGAGGGGGTTGAAAACCAGCGCTTCATTCTTCAAATTAGCTGTGCACCCGGAAGCAGTAACAAACTTCAATAAGCTATTGTCATACAAGTTGGAGATTGATGGTTTCTAATAATTCAATCAATTTCTGAAGCACTGAGCTTCTGCAGAAGAAGCTTATTCTATTAGTCACTATTTAGCCCTGGAGTAAAGCCAACACTTCCAGCAGCTACAGAAACAAGAAGCTGGAGCTATTTATGGCTACAGAATGAAAGCAGCATAACTTGGCTCACACAGACTCGTCCATAGCCTACCTAAGGAACTGCCCCTGTGCTCCTTTACCAAAAGTGGAGCCCAGTGCTTTGTGACACTGTGTTGCCTGTGCTATTTTCAAGCAGGGAGCCAACAGCTGCTGTCAGACTCCTTATTAAAGCAGCACCAAGCAGGAAGCCGCCAATGCAGCAAACTGATCTTGGAGACCAAGGGCCTCTCCAGACAGGAGTTTTATTGCACATGAATTTGGCAACATATGACTGGCACAATAATAGTGAATTTGTTATTTTATTTTACAATTTATTTACTGCTTTATTGTAGTAAAACCTCAAAACAGTCTACAAAAAGACTGAAAAAATAAAAACCACCTGGATTTTTTTTAAAGCTAAAAACCAAATTAAAACACCTGCCGAATAGGTTTGCCTAAACAAAAATGATTCCAGCAGGAGGCAAAAAGAGCACAGGGAATGTGCCTGCCTGACGCCCACAGGCAGGGAGTCCCAAAGTTCAGATGCTACCACACTGAAAGATCAATTTCTTACCAATGTGGAATGAGTATTATGTGGCAACCGGGGGAAATGGCAGTTCTGCCAACCAAATCAGTCAAGTGGGAATATATGAGGCAAAGCAATCTAGCAAGTACACTAGTTCCAAGCTGTTAAGGGCTTTCATCTACTAATAGTAGCTATGGGAGGAAAATAGAATCCCTGTGACTCGTGTGTGGGGTAAATAACAGAAGAATCAGCTGGGTGCCTGGATTCGAAATGCAGGGCTACATTAACTCTCTAGTAGGAGACAGTCCTAAGTAGCAGAGTTTAAACTCACAAAAGACAAGCATCAGTAAAGTGGCAGGAATGTACGGTAAGTTGTTAGACCCTTTAATCTTGTTTAGTCCACTTGCAAACGGCGCTCCTCTTTCTATCTCTCTTACAGTGAACAGACCACACACTGTTAAGTAAGTTTAAAAAACTGTACTTACAAAACGTCCCAAGGGTCAGATTACAGTGGAACCTCGGTTTATGAACACCTCGGTTTATGAATTTTCGGTTTATGAACGCCACGGACCCATCTGGAACGGATTAATTCACTTTCCATTACTTTTAATGGGAAAGTTCGCTTCAGTTTATGAACGCTTCAGTTTATGAACAGACTTCCGGAACCAATTACACCCATGTTTCAGTTTATGAACGCTTCAGTTTAAGTACTTTGCGGACCTGTCTGGAACGGATTAATCCACTTTCCATTACTTTCAATGGAAAAGTTCGCTTCAGTTTATGAACGGTTACTCCGCGGACCGTCTGGAACGGATTAATCCACTTTCCATTACTTTCAATGGGAAAGTTCGCTTCAGTTTATGAACGCTTCAGTTTATGAACAGACTTCCGGAACCAATTGTGTTCATAAACCGAGGTACCACTGTAATGCATTTAGCCAAGCAGCAGCAAGGAGATCACAGTCAGAATATTATTGGGTAGAAAATTAAACTAGCTAGTGTAAGTACTAGATAAATAGGTACTACTGTGGCGGGAAGGTAAACAGCATTCCCGTGCACTCTGGCTTCTGTCTCGGTGTTCCATTGTGCCAGATGTGGTTTAGCCATGCTGGCCACACAACCTGGAAACCTGTCTGTGGCTTCCTCTGCATGAAGCAAGATGAGAGCCTCACCCCATAGTCACCTTTGGCTGGACTTAACCATCCAGGGGTCCTTTACCTTTTACCTTTATAACTTCAAACATGTGTTCTAAGCTTGGGGCTTGCTTAGAGATGTCTTCCTTGGTCAATTTCATGGCACACAGAGAAGGAACAGGAAGAGTACTTCTGCAAGTACTAGGTAAAACCCCTACAAAGCAAACCGTAGCACCACTTTTAGCAAAATGCAATGGTTAGTGCCATTTCTTCCACATTCAACATACACTTCTCTTCCTCTTAACATTACCAAGCAAAGGCTTTGCTTAATCATATTCAGCTTCCATAAGCATATATAAGTTATACAAAGTCACAACACGGCAGCAGATCTCTAGCAATGCAATCTCATATATGTCTAACTCAGAGGTAAGACCCACTGAGTCCAGTAGGGCTTCTTCCTGGTAAGTGGGTATAAAATGACAGTTTAATTGACTTTACTCCTTTCTCTTAAAAGAACCCGCAGAGCAGGTCATGTTACTTACTCCTCTATTAGAGGGACAAGCAGAACAACTTAAGTAAATGAAAGATATGAGCAGACAGAGACACTCCCCATTACCTTTTCAGCTGTGTCTGAAACATCACCATCTGCTTATTCCATTAAGTGCTTTAGCAGAACTCCCTCATACATTCTCATGGTTTAAAGTGGAGGCATGCTCAGTTACACCAAAAATTTTATCGCTGCAGGAAGTTCAGCTGAGAATCCTAATCCTAAACACACTTACAGCTGGATCCCAAATCTCACCAAGTTCAACAGGATTTTTGGTTTCTAGTGTGACTAGGACTAAGGATGTGCAGATTGTTCCATTTCAGTTTCTCATTTTTTCCAATCAGAAGTTCAGTTCCCCACATTTCCACATCGGTCTCCATATCAGCAGTTTGCTGCAATTTCCCCCCTGATATAGACATGCTCCTTTTTGAAAGCGATTTCCCCTAATAAAATGCATTTTTGTATGTTATTTTCACTAACACAATTTCTCCAAGTAGGTATATGCTTTTTTTTGCACACATTTCTTGGTTGGAGAACTGCACTGTGAAATTCACATGACTCTGAATTTTGAAAGGTAGCTGTGCTTTGGCTCCTGTTTTACAGTGTGAATTAGGTAGGTTCACCTTTAAATGTGAACTGAATCAAACTTATCCCCCATCTCATCTGAAATTCCACTTATTTCAACATTTTTATTGCACGCCATCCCAATCTCCAAGTGGCAGAAGATCCCAGGAGTTGCAGGTTCTTACTCAGAGATCATGTTTCCTTTGGAATGAGGGACAGCAGAGACTACTGTGTCTTTAGGATACATGGTTTATTTACACACACACACACACACACACACACACACACACAATCTGAGCCTACAATGGAGGGGTTCACAGATTAACACCCCAAGAAGGTCTCACTTCTTTCATATCCACCAAATCAGGCATCATTCTGTTTCCTGTCTGCCCAGCCTGCAACCTGCCAGTTTCTAGCTTGCAGGACAACTCTAAACTCTGGCCTTTGTCTTTCTTTCTTTCTTTCTATCTACCCACCCATTTGTCATCTGGCACAGAGCCACTTCCTTTGTTGCTTTAATGGCCTATACTTGGAGGACCATTACCTCACCAGGAAGCTAGCCTGGCTATCCCAGGAGTTGAATCTGTGTTGGATCGAGGAATCAGAAGCGGGCTCAGGCACACAGCCTACCCCCACCCCAAACTTATAACCACATGTTTAGCCTGCTTTTAGGATATGGTTGCCATGTTTCCCTAGCGGGATTCTGTGCCCTGAGTACCACTGTGACAGGCATAAATCCATCAGATGAAGCTTTTCATATCATTTCATCTGCATATCAAGAAACGCCTACGAGCTTTTCTATTTTCATGTAATGGCTGGGGCTCCTCGTAATATATATATATATATATATATATATATATATATATATATATATATATAATCAGCTAGATTCACTGTTTTGCTGTAGCTTAATCAATGAACACTATTTGTATGCTCCCCCCTTTTTTATAGCTGTTTATACATGCCAGTATAAAGCATATATTAAAAACTGGGCCATTGTCTTCAGGACAACGTCATAGGCTTTGAAAGACTGTCCAGCATCATTATTTTACTGAATGATGGCAACGTAGACATTTTTTTTCATGTCCTTCTGCAAAAGTATCATTTGACACTAGCTCAGAGTTCTCCAGCAAACTGTAACAACAGTTAATGCTACTTTGCCTCCTTTCTCAAATAATGTGTGCTTCAAAAAAGGAATGATCTAGTTACATTTCATTGACATTCTTCTTCTTTTTCTTGCTCTGCCCATTCTTGCAAAAGTGCTGATTTTATACAAATGTAACTAAGTACAACCTGCATATTTCTTAGGGACACCCCCTTGTTACAGTCTTGAAATGTTGCAATCTTGAAATGGATTAACCTTTTGCCCTTGTATATATATAAGCATAAGACAGGCATCCCCAAACTGCGGCCCTCCAGATGTTTTGGCCTACAACTCCCATGATCCCTAGCTAAGAGAACCAGTGGTCAGGGATTATGGGAATTGTAGTCCAAAACATCTGGAGGGCCAAAGTTTGGGGATGCCTGGCATAAGACATGCTTCTGTTTGCTGATTCTCTCTTTATAATATACAGTACATGATTTTTTCTTTCAGATAACTTAAGCTATCAATTATATCTGGTTTATTACCTTAGAGCTTTTTAGTTGGAATGTTAGGGGAACATTGGATCTTTCTAGTAAGCTGCTTCAGAATTTATTGAAAACACATCACTATGTAAACTGATTTAATATTTAGTTTCCAATAATCTTGGGAGTAGAATTTTAAAAAGAGAATGGTGATTTTCAGTATTTTGGGTTGGGATTCAATTACATGCATACATATTATTTATAAATAATAACATTATTATTATTATTATTATTATTATTATTATTATTATTCACAGTGGTGCCGTCCCTGTGGAACGCCCTCCCATCAGATGTCAAGGAGGTAAATAACACTACAACTTTTAGAAAACATCTGAAGGCAGCCCTGGAACGGGAGATTTTATTATGTTTTTCTATGGGTTGGAAGCAGCCCAGAGTGGCTGGGACAACCCAGCTAGATTGGCAGGGTATAAATAATAAAAATATTATTATTTTTATTATTATACCAGCAAATTCAGGAAAGTGACTGGGAAATGCACTGGGAAGAGTTGTGTGACAATTGCTTGATGCAATGTTATATAACCTCCCTGTAGGAAATAGGAAGCCCAGAGCATCTAGTTTTTAGATGTCCCTTCTTTGAAGAGGCCCGTAGGGAGATCCTTGATTCCACGCTGGTTAGGCTAGCTGACCTCACAGAGAAGCAAATATACATCCTGCTCCTGTTAGGCAAAGATCAGAAGACAACCCGGACAGTCGCCAGATTCTGTGTTCAGATCTGCAGACATAGACCTCCTCCTGAGCCAAACTAGTTCGTTTGAAAGTCCGTAAACCCGAGTGACCCAGGGCCAGATCTCTGCGGCAGCTTATTTTAAAGTTTTAGTACCTTTACGTTCGCTGTATTTTTAAACATTATTTTTTATCATTGTATAAAGTTTTATATGTATGTTTTGTCCTTTGGGAGTGTTTCCTCAAATGGGTTCTGAAAGCTGGTCTCTGACAGTAATAAACTATTCATTCATTCATTCAACCTCCCTGTAAACAAATTCAGAATAAATGAACAGTAAATAGCTGGTGTCAGCCTCCTTCAGCCTTTTTTTTTAAGCAGGTGTATTTGGCAACCTGTCACTGATGCAATAATGGCGCATTAGTGGAGGATACATATTGGACCACCCACAAACCATTCTGCTTTGTTTGTTGTTTTGCAATGCTTCCCTAATGTTACTGAGTTATTGCTGTCTGGACTCTTGTGCTGCAGCAGAAGAAAAGTGGAACGTTTGTGATGTGAAAAGTTACAGGATTTTAGCAGGGAAATATTGTAGGTCTGACTGCCTCATATTACGGTATTTGGAGGTGCAAATGGTGTTGAAAGCACAATTGTAGGGGTTATGGGTTTGGTTTTGTTTCAATTCAAAAACACAACACAATTTGTTGTGTTTTTATATTTTTTTAATATATTTTTATATTTTTTTATATTTTGATTTCATCTTGTGAACCGCCTTGAGGCCTGTGGGTATAGGACGGCATACAAATTAAATTTAATAATAAGAATAAGAATAAGAATAAGAATAATGCCTAGCTGCCCCAATAGCATATGAGCACAAATTATTATGAATGCTCAGTATCATCAAAGTTGTTTGGAGGTGCTTATTGTCTAACATTGTTCCAAGCAAATCAGGACAGATGCTCAACAAACAGGTCATCTGGAAGCAACCCTACAGGTAATTATTGGCACTCCTCAAAAGGATTCCCTGGGGACCATGAAGGTGATTGGTATGATCCAGCAAAGTGCCTTACGTATGTGCAAATAATTATTTGCAGGCACTGGAGTTTATCTGGTGCTTTCTCACTTCTTAAACCACAATCTACATTTTAAGCTTAGACTTGCAGAAAAACAATATTCTAATAAGCCTTGTCACACGCCATTGGATTGCAGCCAGCATCTCTGATTACGTCTAGTTCTGCAGAACCTGCAAACTTTATCAGCCATATGCCGGTTATTTGTCAGGTTTGTGAGCAAAAGTAAAAAATAAAAGGGCATTATGGGCTTACAGTCTTATTTCATAATTTAAAATACCCTCTAAGCATGTTCTAGGTAAAATTGAACTTTGAAAAAGTTCTTCAGGTAGCATAGGTATGGGGAAAGGTTGTGTTGCTGCTTATAGCAAGAGACACCACAGCTACTAGCCAATAGGTGATGGTAACCCTCTAAAGTTTTGACTCTATGCACTCTATGTGGGGCTGCCCTTGGGTCTGGTTTGGAAGCTCCAGCTGGTGCAAAGTTATACAGCCAGGTTGCTGATGGGAGCTTCAGGTCAACAACATGTGACACCATTGTTAAAATAGCTGCACTGCTTGACCATCTCCTACTGAGCCAGGTTCAAAGTTAGTTTAGGAACCCCTGAACAATTTGAGTCCAGGGTACCTAAGGGACTGCCGAAAACCCTTCCTCACTCTCAGTCACTGAGATAATTTGTAGCAGTGCAATTGGTTGTCCCCTGTGTTGGCAAGGCTTGCTTGACACCAACACGAAGTAGAGCTTTTAGTGTCACTGGCCCAGTCCTGTGGAACACCTTGCCAACAAGAGATCCAGTGGGCGCCTTCTGCACCTGAAGCCCCTTACTGCAGAGATCGCTCATTTCCATCGTGCCATCCCTAGCACATTGCTGAGAGGTGTTGTTGTGAAAACTGCTCTTCCACACTATGAGCAGCTACACCAGGCATCCCCAAACTTTGGCCCTCCAGATGTTTTGGACTACAATCCCCATCATCCCTGACCACTGGTCCTGTTAGCTAGGGATCATGGGAGTTGTAGGCCAAAACATCTGGAGGGCCGCAGTTTGGGGATGCCTGGACTAGATGATCCTCGACTCTACAATTCTGATTGACTCACAATGCTGAGGCCACCATGCAGCTATTGCTGGGAACTGGGCCTAAGAAGCCATTGCTCTTGGCCCTTGAAGTTACCACAGACAGCACACCTTGTGTACGTTCTTTGGAGTGCCTCCGTGCTGCTGCAGCTACACTTTGGGGTCACACCCATTCTTCCCTAACCTGTCTCTCTCACCACACCCAAGTATTTAATTGCCCAAAGCTGGCTTTTTTCTGCTGAGCACTACCGTACTCACACTGCTCCCCTCCTTTCAACTCAGATACTTGTAGGCAAACAAAAAACCTCCCCACAAGGGCATGCCACAACTAATAAGCTTCACTGTTATCCTCATATGCAGTTTAACTGTGACTCACTTTAGAGTGGGCAGCACAGCTTTCCTTCTAAGCCTCCGCACAATGTATTCATGCTAATATTCTGGCGTTTAACATTTAACACAGAGGAGAGGACACTGTTGGGTTTTCAAATGTGCTGTCCTGGCAAGGAAGGCTCTGTTGTAGACTCCCAATGTTGAAATCCTATGAATGTTTACGCAGAAGTAAGCACCACTCCCAAATAAGTGTGCTTCCAACACCTTTGTCAGGAACAACAGTGTTTGTTTAACTTTTGTTTTAATTATACAGCCTATTTTATAGACTAATAGTGCAAACCACGTATAGTCAACAATAAGTCCTATTGGGGCTTACTCCCAGGTAAGTAGGGTTAGGATTATAAAATGAGCGATTGGGGGTTTGGTGACTCAAATCGTTGCATTCTTGTGCTATACCAGGGGTGTCAAACTCAAATTCATTGGGGGCCGCATCAGCAGTTTGGTCACCCTCAAAGGGCCGGTTGTATCTGTAGGACTATGTGTCCACTCTTTATTATCATAAATTATTGTCACTGCATTCAATTATTACTGTTTTTTGTAATAATGTAAGTAATAACTAACATAGTCAGAATAATGGCAAGTAGATATTCAAATGTACAATTATTGTACAATTTATTGAAAAATGATTTTTGGTAACTGCACTGGGTGGTGGAGGCTTGCTAGGGTTTCATGCAGGACCTTTGCAGAGCTACTAGTACCTGGAGATGCTGGGGTCCTTCTGCATGCAGGACAGATGTTCTGCCAGTGAGCCACCACCCTTCACCAAAGGGACTGGCTGAGGTTGACTCACTGGAGCTGCTCTCCTGGTTCCAGGGTTTAAGGGCCAGAAGTATAAAGCAGCATCCTATGTTTCTGAGGAGAGGGGGGGAGGGGGAGGGGAGGGAGGAAGGAAGGAAGGAAGAAAAGAGGGAGTGGAAGGGAGAGAGGAAGTAAGGAAAGAGGGGAGAGAAAGAAGAGTAGGAAATAAGGAAGGGAATAAAGAAGGAAAGAAAAAGAAAGAGGGAGAGAAGACGGAAAGGGAGAAAGAAGGAAGGAAGTAGAGGGAAAGAAAGAATAAGAATGAGGGAGAGGAAGAAAGATGGGAAGGACAGAAGGAAGGAAGGAAGAAAGAAAGAAAGAAAGAAAAGAGGGAGCAGGAGGGAGAGAGGAAGGAAAGAGGTGAGAGAAAGAAGAGTAGGAAAGAAGGAATAAAGAAGGAAAGAAAAAGAAAGAGGGAGAGAAGACAGAGATAAAGAAGGAAGGAAGGAGAGGGAAAGAAAGAATAAGAACGAGAGAGAGGAAGAAAGAAAGGGAAGGGGGGGGTCGCCACCTTGATTCAGCGCCAGAAAAGAGCGCGAAGGGACCCAGGGGCAAAAAGCATTTCCTGTGCAGCGTGAGGCAGCGGGTGTCCGTTTTAGGAGAAGTGCGTAAAGCCTCAGAGTTGCACGTTCGTGAGGCTGAGCTGCTGCTGAGCTCACGTTCATGAGGTTGAGCCGTGGCAGGAGGAAGAGGAGGTGAGGCAAGAGGAGGAGGAGGAGGCGGCTTGCCGGGTCAGTGCCCGGCAGCGCCGTGCGGAGAGTCCCGAGCCTCTGGGACGCAGCAGTGCTCTGTAGCACTTTGAATCCTCCTCCTCCTCCACGGGGCGCTGCTGGGTGCTTTGTCTGTGCTTCAGCAGCAGCAGCAGCAGCCATTTCCAGGCGCCGAGCCGTGGCAGGAGGAGGAGGAGGATTCAAAGTGCTACAGAGCACTGCTGCGTCCCAGAGGCTCGGGACTCTCCGTGCGGTGCTGCTCCAGCCGCCTTTCTACCACCACCCCGGCCCCAGCTGTTTGTCGGCACTTTGTTGGCGCGGCGCTTCAGCAGCAAGGTCCCGCTGCTGGGTCCCGCTGGCTGGGGCGCTCGGCGGGCCACATGACGAGGTCTGGCGGGCCGGATTTGGCCCCCGGGCCTTGTGTTTGACACCCGTGTGCTATACCATCCCTTCTCCACCCTCGAGTTTACTGTGTGTTGGCAGCGGTTTGAGTTCCCATTTAATTTGGACAGCCCACATGATGTTAGGCTCAAACAACACCTGTCTTGATGCAGACCAATACATCTACTCTTCTGGAACAGTAATTTCCTTCTGACTTTAGTGTGCTGCATACACACACAGACATATAGCAAGAGCAATTTTAATGGACATAAAGCAGCATTTATTTATTATTGTACCCCCTCTTCTCCAAGAAGCTAAAGGTGGCATCCATTGTTCTCCCTCTCCCTATTTTGTCCTCACAACAACCCTGTGAGGTAGGTTACACTGAGAGACAGTGACTGGCCCAAGGTCACCCAGTGAGCTTCAGGGCTGAGTGGGGATTGAACTCTGGTCTCCCAGGTCCTAGTCTCACTCTTTAACCCAGGCATCCCCAAACTGTGGCCCTCCAGATGTTTTGGTCTACAACTCCCATGATTCCCAACTAACAAGACCAGTGGTCGGGGAAGATGGGAACTGTAGTCCAAAACATCTGGAGGGCTGAAGTTTGGGGATGCCTGCTTTAACCACTGCACCACACTGGCTCTTTCCAAATGGAACTAGGGTGGTCAGATACAAAAGAGGCCATAGCTGCTGCACTTTAAATTCCCTCTTCTAGACAATGACTGAAGATGAAGGAACCCTGGCCTCTTTTGTATCTGTCCATTCATTGAGAATATTGAAACCGAAATTGAACATTCCAAGCCTGGTTAAAGAAGAATGTCCCATGGTGTCAAAACTAGCTAAATCATTGCAGCATGTACTTTTGCAGATAAGAGCCTGTATTATCAGATGGGGACAGTGCAGCTGATAGTTCTTTAAAGTATAGGAAGATTTCAACCATTACAGTACTACCCGAATTACAACCCATCTGGATTTGCGGTAGAGATCAAATTACCCCACCTTCTAAAACCAAGGAAACAAAATAATCTCAGCAAGGGATAGGGGGAAATCCAGATTTAAACAGAGAGTGGGGAGTCATTTGCCATGTGGCGAACTGAGCCGCCCCAAATACAAAACTAGAGAAGAACTTTTGCCTGAACAGAAAATGATTCCATACATGATTAGACACAAATGATGCTGTTGAGTCACAGGCAAGACTTGCTGTGTTTGGCTGAACAGCAAATTACATGCTTTCCAGCTAAAAACACCTGTCCAACTAGATCACCAGGTTACTTCTGAAGGGAAAAAACAAACAAACCAAAAAATGATTCCCTTGGAGCCATCCTTGTGGCACCACGGCAGTGTACTATAAGAGAAACTGGTGGACACATCCTGTGCTTTGCCATCTGCATTGTACATGATTTAAGAGAAACCTCTCCATTTGATCTCTTGGTCACACCCAAAACCTATTTTGGAGGCCGGACTTTCTTTCTCCATTTATCAGAGCACACTCTCTTCATTTGGAGACCGATCTCGCTCCACAATGTCCCACACATGTTCAGGGGCAGCAGACCAACTGAAGATCAGTTGCTGGAGAGGAATAGCAGGAAAGGGCTATTGTCTTAAGGCAGGGAGCATCTTAATTTGCCCAGACATTTGTGTAGTAGCAGGATGTGGTGTGTGTGTGTGTGTGTGTGTGTGTGTGTGTGTGTGTGTGTGTGTAAAAAGGAGATTAGGGGCCCATACACGCACCATCACAAAAAAAGATAAGACACAGACCTGCATGCAATTGCACAAGCTTATTTATATGCACAGATACAGATTTAGAAATACAGTCGTATCTCAGAAGTCAAACAGAATCTGTTCCGGAAGTCCGTTCAACTTCCAAAATGTTTGGAAACCAAGGCACAGTTTCCAAATGGCTGCAGGAAGCTCCTGTAGCCAATTGGAAGTCACGTAAGTCGCGTCGGACGTTCGGGTTCCAAAGATCGTTCACAAACCGGAATACTCACTTCCGGGTTTGCGGCGTTCGGGAGCCAAAACGTTCAACTCACAAGGCATTTGGGATCCAAGGTACGACTGCAATTGCTATCATTTGCATAGAAACACATCTCACCCTAGTAGGGAAGACAGTGACCTGTGTGCTTGCTCTGTCTACTGTCCAAATGCTGGCTGCTGACAGGTAGGTTTCAGACCCCATTTCCCCTTCTGAGAGTCCTTTTCTTTAATCAGAGCTTGGGACTGGATAGCTCTTTCAGCAGAGGACACCTTCAAAGAGAGGCATTTCCTCTGACAGCCCTTCAAAAAGTGGATTATAATTCTCTGTAAAGTATGAAACATGACCACCCTAAAGGAGATGGAGGTAGGTGTGTGTGCAAGAAAGAGACAAAGTACCTAGTAGGGTCCCTGCCTTCAGGCCCTCCTTGCAGCCTCCTTCTGTGAAGCATCTGGCCAGTCATTGTGGGAAGCTGAATGCTGTATGAGGTGGGCTTTAGGACTGATCCCAGCAGGCCTCTTCATAGGACTTCAATTTCTAGAACGTAAAGCAGTACAATTGAGTATGCAATAGAGTATATGAGTACATAAGTGATACAATTAATACAAGTTACAGGTAGGTAGCTGTGTTGGTCTGAGTCGAAGCAAAATAAAAAAATTCCTTCAGTAGCACCTTAAAGACCAACTAAGTTTTTATTTTGGTATGAGCTTTCGTGTGCATGCACACTTCTTCAGATACACTGGAATCGGAAGTGTCAGGCCCTTATATATATATATACAGAGGGTGGTGGGGATGGGTGGGGATGGGTGATGGGCTGATGGGAGTGGTAAACCTGTGGATGGCTGTTAACGGCTGCTGATGGCTGCAATTAGTCCTGGGGGGGGGAAGGGCTGAGGTGCTAAAGAAAGCTTGATCATGCATAATGAGATAAGAATCCAATGTCTCTATTCATCCCAGGTGGCTCCATGGTTTTAAGCCTGGTAATTAGTTCCAATTCAGCAACTTCTCTTTCCAGTCTGTTCCTGAAATTTCTCTGTAATGAAACAGCTGCTTTGAGATCTTGTATAGAATGTCCTGGGAGATTGAAGTGTTCTCCTACTGGTTTCTCTGTCTTATGGTTCCTGATGTCAGATTTATTAATACTGTACAGTACATGTAAAAATTATTAATGACACTATATTGTACTGTACTTTCTTGGTTAATTTCTCTCATTCTCCTTTCAAATTATCCACATTCCTTTTCTTTTACATTATTTTTTTTCCCACTGAAAGCTTTTAAGATATGCTTCTTGTCTTTATTATTTGCTTTGGGGGAAAGAACAAAACAATGCAATGCTCATGAAAAAAGGGGCAGTGACTCTCATAAGGCAGGCTATTGAAACGGGGATTCAAACACTTGATTATATCTATAGAAGAATGGTGGTGCCATTTGGCCCCCTAAGGACTTTTGCATTTAGAGTAAAAATGTTTAATGCTCTGCACAGCAGACCCCTTTTTGGCTTTGCGAGGCAAGCACTTCATATCTCTGAGTCATGGAACACTTAAAAAGGTATGAAGCAATTAGCCAAGCATTATGTTAAAAGGAAAATCAAGTCAAACCAGTAATATTTTTGCATGGTTGCCAGGTTTTTCTTTTTCTTTGTTATCAGAGCTGGCAGCTGCCCATCTGCAGGACAGCAGCCAAATGAGCTGACAAGATGGAAGGCAAAACTAGCCATGGCAGAAGAACATCATGTATGCAAAACAGAGGTTGCCACCAAATCCCTATAAAGTGTTTGCATGTGAGTAAGTGAGAGATTCAAAGTGGAACATGGGTAGATAGGCTGATAAAATACAGCAGAAAGCCTTAAGCTCATTCTGTACGTGAACCCTAGAATATACAACACAGAGGGGCCCCCTCCTGAGGGCTTTTTCCTCCAGGCTACAGCAGGGAAGGAGGAGAGGGTAACTTTTCTACCTGCCACATCTGGTGGGATTCTAGTAATTATCACATATGCACACCCACTGGATGCAATTGGAAGAAGAAGAAGAAGAAGAAGAAGAAGAAGAAGAAGAAGAAGAAGAAGAAGAAGAAGAAGAAGAAGAAGAGGAGGAGGAGGAGTTTGGATTTGATATCCCGCTTTATCACTACCCGAAGGAGTCTCAAAGCAGCCAACAATCTCCTTTCCCTTCCTCCCCCACAACAAACACTCTGTGAGGTGAGTGGGGCTGAGAGACTTCAAAGAAGTGTGACTAGCCCAGGGGTTCCCAAACTAAGGCCCGGGGGCCAGATGCGGCCCAATCGCCTTCTCAATCCGGCCCGCGGACGGTCCGGGAATCAGCATGTTTTTACATGAGTAGAATGTGTCCTTTTATTTAAAATGCATCTCTGGGTTATTTGTGGGACAGAGGAATTCATTCATCCCCCCCCCCAAAAATATAGTCTGCCCCCCCACAAGGTCTGAGGGACAGTGAACCGGCCCCCTGCTGAAAAAGTTTGCTGACCCCTGGGCCCAAGGTCACCCAGCAGCTGCATGTGGAGGAGCGTAGACACGATTACAAGACTACTGCTCTTAACCACTACACCACACTGGCTCTCGCAAAGCCAAAAACACACACCAGCACAACTGCAGGCACCTTGAGTTTAATTTCCCAAGGTGCCAAGACAAGGAAACTCAGCAAAGGAACTGGTGGAGCAACAGGGTGGGAAGCAGAGAGGCTGCCATTTTTATTTTATTCTTTTGGTAGGTGTTGCACATACAATGATATTGCGTTAGCGGCAGATTTATATGTGCGGACTTGACTGTCCACACATTGTTTCCTTCTTCATTCATTGTTCTGCAGTCCCCCCCCCCAAAAAAACTTGCAAAGCAAGCAACTTCTCCAAGACTGCGCCTGATGTCTGTCATTGGACTGAGACATTGCACATGCATCTGACATCTCCACCCTGGAGCAGCCCCCGCCCTGCCAGGCAGTATCAGCCCTGCGTGCTGCAGATAAGGATGCAAGAGCATGGTGGGCGGATCTTATCATTTCTATAACCCTAATGACGTGCCAAGTATTTCACAGACTTTACTGTGTTGCACTCGCAACAAGCCTGTATGACTGTTACTACCATTTTGAAAAAGAAGGAAGAGAGAGAGAGAGCCAAGGCCAGGCAGCAAAATGCTAGCCTTGGACCTGGATCCATGTCCACAAAACTCAATCTGCCAGCCCAGGTTCAGCTCTCAGGCAAGGTCCAGCAATCTTTTAGCCTGGGTATGTCTCACTCAGTTCTCAGTTCAGCTCTCACCCCTTTTATGGCCTGTGACCGACTGTAATCATGTGACCATTTCTGCCCTGCCCCTTTTCTAGCACAGGGGTCCATTAGAACTTCAGAGGAGACAACCAAATTACCTCAGCATCTCTCTTATTCTGAGTATGGAATAAAACACTCTTACATTTTTCTAAGCCCTTGGCTTCACAAGTTAATTTTAGCATGTTCAGAATCCCCCACGTGTTAAGCATCTGTCCCATCTCATTGTTAAATTTCCAGTATGTCAGCTTTTTAAAGAGCTACTTTCAACTGCTGCCTGTAATGTCTCATTGAAATTACAAATGCATTTTAAAAGTTTGCTTCTGTTATTTGCTTGATTATGCTTCAGACTCCATCCGAGAATGTGTGTGTGTCCTATAGCCTAATTCTTTGCATCTTCTAATTTTTATACTTCTGCAGATCTAAGATGCTCTCTTTCCTTGTCAAGATTGCCAAATGTATTTATAATAGTGGTTACTTCAGAGGATAGCAGAACTCTTCACATTTTTCTAGAAAAAGAGGTGCATTCACCATGAACGCCTCCCTCATTCTCTTATAATGGAGGCTTTATGGTGCAGTGAGAAGTAGGACACATTGTGCCAGACATTGGAATGGCTCCTTTGAAATTTGACCAGAACATTGCATTCTACTGATTTCATGGTGGCTCAAGACCTTGGCTCAAGACACCTTCCATGGAGGAATGGTTTGATGAAGTATTGAAAATACTTGATACAAGAGAATTCTTGAAAAGTGTTTCCCATTCCTAACACATATGGACAAGAAGAAGGAGGAAAAAATCAGAGATGTTAAGTTCCATCCTTATTCTGTAACACGAGCACCAAAGTTTCAGAATGATTTGGGGGACAGAATGAGAGACTGGTGTTCTGACATGCTGAAACCTGAGAATTAATTCTTCCAAGATGGCTCACGTCATACTAAAACATAAATAATTATATAAGATAAACACGAGAACTTGGGGGAAACCCTGCTAGAGCAGGCCAGTGGCTCATCTAGTCTAACATCCTATTCTCACAATGGCCAATCAGATGCCTATGGAAAGCCTGAAAGCACACAATTGCACTCTCTCCTCTTTTGTCATAAAACTGATGCAATGCCAGCCCAAGGTATTTTGCTGCCTGAAGTCGAATCTAAGCAGTCCCCCAGAACCAACACTTCACAAAGTTTCCCTGCACTATTCAGATTTCAATTCCTCCTGCCTTCATATATACCGTACTTCTATAGCTCTTCCAGTGTGCCTCCTTCCCCATTACCACCTGAAGCAGGTTGTTTCCTCTTGTCAATGTGGCAAGGCTGCCTTCATTAAAGTGAAATTTCCCTCAGGTTTCTACTTTCTTTCTTCTGGAACTTTCTCCTTGTTTTGAAAATACAAAGCGTCACTCTAGCGACTTGAGGGTTTCCTGTCAACACCTGCGGTGATTCAACTTCTTCCACCCATTTCGCCTCCTCTTGGGAATTTCACACCAAAAGCTGTTTATCAACCCAACGAGAAATAGTTCTACATTAACTCATTCTCAGCCTTCTTTAAATTCTTTAAAGCAGGGGTGGACAACCTGAGGTACTAGACTACAATGCATATCATCCTTGACCACAGGCCATGCTGGATGAGACTGATAGAAGTTGCAGGTCCAGAGCAATGGGGGGGGCGGCGACACGGGATCCCCATCCCTGCTATAAAGCAAAGAAAAATTACACCTGCAATAGTTATATTCCTAATACCATCAGTCTTATCAACAAACCTCTAACGTGTAGAGATCCACCCACCAGCAGCACCACCCAAATCTATGTGATTTGCAGAAAAATTCTAACAGTTAAAGCTTATTGTCGGGATATTTTTAATGTTTGATGTTTTGTTATGTTTTTTTATATATATTGTTCTGTGTATATGCTGTAAGCTGCCCAGAGTGGTTGTGGGAACCCAGCCACATGGGTGGGTTGTTGTTAATATTATTACCGGTATTATTACTATTATTATTATTATTATTAATAATAATAATAATAATAATAATATGAAGAAGAGGAAGAGGAAGAGGAGGAGGAGGAGGAAGAAGAAGAAGAAGAAGAAGAAGAAGGAGGAGGAGGAGGAGGAGGAGGAGGAGGAGGAGGAGGAGGAGGAGGAGGAGGAGGAGGGTGGTGAGAGTTAGGAGATTTTGGTTTTATCATTAAAGAAGGTTACAAACTAGGAGGGCCAAATGAGCTTCTTGGCTGAAACAGAATCTCTTAACCTGAAATAGTTCCAGAAACTTTTTATTTCTGATGAGAGATATGAGAAAAGTGCCATTATTTAATTTAAACACTAGGCGGCACTGGGCTTATTTGTAGCTAGATGGAAGCCACAGTTCTTATGGCTGTTCTGTTTTTGTCTAGACATTCTGATTAGTGCGCTCTTAGACTATCATAATCATCACCACCACCACCGCTATAGCATTAATTTCCTCCCTTTTTTTCTAAGGCGCTCAATGTATACATGGTTCTCCTCTTCATTTTTTATCCTCACAACCAGGGGGGAGGGAGGCAACTGCCCACCCCCAATCATCAATAAAAATACTTAACTGAGGTTCACCCCCCCAACGTAAAGCTTGCCCTCCCTAACATAAATCTTGGCTGTACCAAACTGACAACCACCATGTGATGTAGGCTACTAGGCTGGGTGAGAGACTGTGACTGGCCCAAGGTCACCCAGCGACCTTCATGGCTGAGTGGGGGTTTGAACCCTGGCCTCCCAGGTTCTAGTCCAACACTCTAACCACTACACCAGGGTCCATCTGCTTAAACTTCTGAGTGCTGCAAAGCACATTGGAAGGGGGGTGTTCAAAGGGAGGGCTGAGATGAGCCTGTCACCTTCAGATGCCCACTCCTCCCAACACACACATCATGGTATAAAGTATGAATGTGATGACAAAATAGGCATCTGGAAACACATATATCATACAGGTCAAAAGGTGTATGATGAGTTACATCTCCTTTTGGAGTGGCTGGTGGCACCGTTTTTCTCGTCCATCTCTTTGCTCAGTTTATTTATTTGTTGTACCTTGCAGTGCAATCCTAAATGGGGCTGGACTGGGTGCAAAGAGGTATTTCTAAAGCCCTGGAGCAGCTGGAGCAGGAGTAGGTGATTTTGGGAGACCTACCTTAATTTTTAACCCCAAGCAAGTTTCTTTTGCAATCTCCACAACTGATTCCACTAGGGGATGAATCAATAATTTATACCTTCTCTAGGTTGGTGTGGATTGATTCTGGGACCTATTCAGGCCATAATTCAGCAGAGTCCAGTTAATCTCACCTGCCCCTGCAGAATGCACATTTCAGAGCTTCACAACATCGCCTGTGGTTGATCTAGGCTGGATGTATTTCCCACGGTGTCTGTGTGCTCTGTGAGAGGAGCAGCCTCCCTGTCAACAAGGCAGGGCTGCTGTTCCTAACTCTATCCATCCAGCAGATCATTTTAAATTGGCCAGTGTTTGGAACGGGATTTCTCCTATTGATGTTGCAAATCCCTTCCCTAGAATGAAGTGTCCATTAGGGACAAATCTGGGGAAAACCTAAGTAACTAGGTAGGGGTGTGTGTGCGTGCGTGCAGTAATTAGCATAATGTTTCAACAGATCAATCTGGAAAGAACCAGGAACATATGTAAAAGACAAAAACCTGGGTTGGCAGTTTATTTGGCAATGTTCAAGACAAGAATTATTAGTTTGAGAATGAAAAACATAAATAGCCACAAGATGGCACTAGAGATGTAGGGGAAGCACTGCAAATGTTTTGCTTCAATAATATCATGATGGCCCATTTTAGCTTTTCGTTTGTTTGTAACATTTTATTTTGCAGGATCTTCATGTGTGAAAGATTGGTGCACAAACAGTTTAAGTACCCAAGGTTGCCACTCTGGCAAAAAATGGAGCTGCACCACAGAGTGTTTATCTTTATGCTCTGAAAAATCACATGGTATTTATTATTGCTCTTAGGTTTGAGTTTCTGTGTTTTTTTTTACCTTTCAGTGTTGATTGTGTTATTTGTCCCGTGATATGCTTTTCAGAAATTGGTTGCACTTGAATTCTATTATCTAGAAGTGAAGTGTGTACGGGCAACATCAGAGAGGGCAGAACCGTGCAGCAATTAAATTTGCAATAGTGCCAAACATTGGTCCTTGGTGTTAGGACCGGAATGTTGCAACCACACAATGTCTTCCTGTCGTTTGGGAAAACGTTGAAGCTGTTTGTAAATCCACCACTGGTTTTCTATCCTGTAGGGAGGAAGCCCTTTAAAAACACACTGGGCATTTTTTTAAAAAATATGTCCCCACCCTACCCCAATAATTTAGCTATCTTGTTGGCTCGTTTGAATGCCTTGCAAGTTTCTTTAGGCAGCAGTCCTGTGAGTGAGCTCTGTTGACTTATTTCTGAGTAGACATGTATACAGAGCTTGTGCTGTTTGTTCCACAGGCACCAACCTTCCCTGCCCCAGCCTCAGCTCTTGCCCTTTGCACACTTGACTGACTCTTACCCAGCTGCAGAGTGCTGAGCACTTAGTAAGCTCAACTGTCTGACCAGCCAAGGGATAAAATATAAACATGTTTGCTCTGAGAACAAGAATATGCAACCTCCATGCCCTTATAGATTTTTTGGCCAGATGACTTATGCCATCTGCTCATCCACATCTTTATTTAAATCAGTACAAGGGTCTGTCTTTCCTATGTATTCCCATCCTCCTCCAGGGATCACTTTATTTTTGCAATCCCTTCCACAATCTGTGATGTCTTTGGAAATCACACCTTCCTTGCAGGGGTGCCAACTTTTCAGCTGACCCCTGTAGCCCTTCCTTCAACAATCTTTTTTCAGCAGCAGTTAGCAGGTGATGATGTTTACTTCCATGCCAGGGCAAGAGACAGGAGAAGGACAGGCCACTTCCTTCATGCTGGCATTACCTGATCTGCTGTGATGTCACAGCAATGTCAGAGGTCCTCTGGTCCCCATTGCCTTGACTGCTCTCTTCTCATAGTGTTGCTTCCACTTCAGCTCTACGAAGGCATTGTTTTTCTGCAATAATCTGAAAACCAAATCAAAACCATTGTTCCATATGACTCAACACAGAAGGAGTAGAAGTTATATTGCTTGATTTTATATTGCTCTAATGTTTCCATATGAATTGTTGCATGATTAGTTTGATTTCATGGCCCATCTGCACTGTATATTTATAGCAGCATCATACCCCTTTAAGCATGGCTTCCTGGGAGCTTTGGTTTGTTAAGGGTACCGAGAGTTTCCTTCAAAGAGCGACAGTTCTCAAGAGTTCCCTGGAAAAAGGGATTGGCTGCTAAATAACTTACCAGGACTATATCTCTGTGGGGGGGGGGAATAGAGGTTTCCTAACATCTCCCCCCCTCCAAAAGCTCAATAACAGATTTACACTTTGGGAATATGTTCCCTGTAGGTGGGGACTTTTACTTTCTGGCTTTCTCTTGTTCTTCCACTGCCTTTTTAAACTGTAAAATGGTGCTGCTTGGATTAAGATAAACTTGGCAATTAAGATAAACTTTGCTGGGTTGCCATCATTATGGTTCAATTAAATAAATCTTAGTCAGTAAATCACCAATTGATTGATTAATTTCCCACTAATTGTGCATCTGCAGAAAAATCAATAATCCTCATTCAAAATGAGAAGGGTCCCCCCCTTTTGACAAAAAATAAGCTTTTACAGGCTTCCCCAAAGTGAGGGATCTAGGAATAAGGTGCAATTACTACCCCGCCCCCACCCAATTGTTTCATTATAGCAACCCATGTTCACACAATAATAAGCCTCAGTGATAGGCTACAACCCAGCCCAGGCTGTAAAATACAATAAATCACATGGAAGAGGTATGTCTTTAGGGCCTTCCAAAAGGCTTGAAGCATGGGAGACCACCACAGAGCCATCGGCAGGAAGTCCCAAGGCAATGAGGCCACCCCAGAAAAGGCCCTCTCCCTTTTTCCACTAGGAAACCTATCTCCATCATCAGAGAGAAGGAAGCCTGGATCCTTGATGGGCCCAGCATGCTATTCCCATGCCTCTGTGGCTTTGATAGCAAGGTAGTTGAGTTCATGCCAGAGGATCCTTTCACCTTGCCCAAACCCACTTGTCCCCACGTGGAGGGGCTTTACCCTGCTGGACCACAGCCTAAACACCTGTGTTTCCTACTGGGCCCAGGGGTCAAGGCCATGAAGAGCTGGGAATTTGTCTGGCTGGCTGGGGAAGCCACAATTAATCGGGGTGGAGGGATGTTTTATTTGACTGAAAGAATTTTAGTAGATTGACTTGCAGCCCTATAACTATTTATTGATCACACTCTAGAGCCTATTCCAGCTTTTGGTCAATTTGAATAGCTTCCTAGCAAATCTCCATTCCATTAGCTGGATCCAGTCCAGACCTCCTTAGTTCCACCACACTACTATAGCATTGGTGTTCCCAGGCCAGGCACTTGGCTCAAATCCCCGCAAAACATCTGCTGCCATAGGTAATCTGACCCCAAAGATCAGACATTTTTGACGCTGTATTCAGTAGCAGTGATAAGAGGGAGGCAGCAGCTAAGGCTGGGGAGGGGGGGCCTGAGCAGCACTGGTGTCATCCACTAGAATTGCCAACTTTAGAATTCTTGTGCTTTTCAGAGATGCATGACACAACAGGCAAAAATTCAACAGGTGTAGCAGGCTTTCACAGTAGGCAGAGGAAGCAACAGGGGCAACATTTCTGGCTGTTGTGAAGCTGCAAACCTCGAGTATATGGGTTTCATTTAACTAGTGCTCCTTGCCAGAGCTCATGAAAACAAATCCTCTGGCAAGCAGTCCTGGCTTAAGTTAAGCCTTGGACATGAGTTGGGGGCAGAAAGGTGAATATGGCTTCTAGCAATCTCCCCCCACCCAAACGAGCAGCTGCAGGGTCTCTCTATCTTTCTCTGTCTCTCCCCCACACAGAGAGACACAGAAAAAGGAAAATGTGTCTTATCTCCAAAGTAGAAGCCATGCTTGTGTTTTATTTGGGTGTACTCTGCAGCTGTTCTTGTCACAACAATAGTGCATTAGTAGCGAATTTACTGGTATTCTGCTTCATCAGTTGTTCTGCGATGCTTTCCCAATCCTACCACGTTTTTGCTGTTTGGAGGAGCTGCAGCACAATAAATGTAGGATGGAAAAAGCAAAAACCCCTCAGACTCAGAACATTGTGGCAAGAAAAGTTATGGGATTTCAGAAGGAAGTTACAGGGTATGCAGCACTGATTGGAAATGAAGTCATATGATCACCCCAAAACGTCTGCAGGCACAAACAATATTGAAAGAAGATCATAAGCACAAATAATCATCATAGCTGCCAAGTTATCCCTTTTTTACAGGGATTTTCCCTTATGCTGAATAGGCTTCCTCGCGAGAAAAGCGAAAACTTGGCAGCTATGATAATCATAATGTTAAAAGGGATGCTTGGAGGACTCCTATTCTGTTTCTTGGTAGAGGCCAGTTCAGGTGAAATTCTGTCTTAAAACGGTTAGTTTACATACATAGAATGCATATAATCCTGGGAACTGTATTATGTTGAGAGTGTTGGTTGTGGTAGCTCTGAGAGGCAAACTATAGCTCCTGGGGGGGGGGGTTCCTCTGGAGAAAGCCATGTGCTTTAAATGTATGACGTGGGTGTGATCTTAAAGGCACAGCTTCCAGCCCTTCAGCAACATCCTAACACACCTCATGGGGCGGTGGAAGGGGAATCAGCCCTAGGAGGTCTCACTTGAGCCAGAGATCCCAGTCCTCGACTAGGGTGGGGAGCTGAAAAAGAGGACAGGGCAGCACAAAAGAGGGGATTGCACCTGGTGAAATCCCCTCTTCTACACAACTACCAAAGGTGCAGGGAGCCCAGCTCCCATTTTCACTTGGCTACATTACCCAGGACATAGGTTTAGAGGGATGGGGGTTCGCAGTAGCATACTGGGAGTCTTGAGCAAGTGATTTTCCATTTCAGTTCCCATCTGTGAAATGAGAGCAACAATTTTACCTAATGTAGGAGGCTATTAGGAGGAGGAAAAACACAAGCAGGATAATAAAGCACTTTGCAAAAATCAACGCTTTAATCCTATGCACACCAACCCGGGAGGAAGTCTTGTTGAGCTCAGCAGGAACTTACACCTGAGCAAACATACTTTGGGCCTTGCTGCACTTTACAGTATCTCTCTAGGTTTCCCTGCCGTTTCTCTTCTGAAAACTTTAAAGCTTCATCCAGACATCAGGAAGTTGCTTTGGCAGGAGTGAGCAACACGCTCTTTCTCCTGCACGACTCAAAGATGTCCTCATTCCACACAGGCAAAAAATAAAAATAAAAAATGCTCTTGCCTCCTTTTCCCATCCCAGCATGCCTTTTGAGGAGCAGTTTCCCATGTTGTTTTGTTTGCCTTGATAATCTAGCTGGACGTGGGGGCTGACACGGACAAGCAGCATCCAGCCCTTTTCAAAACACGCTGGTAGGTGGCTGCAGTTCATGAGAAACATTTTGTGTCAAGATCACCACAGGGGGGAAATATCAAATGGCAGAGGACGGGGATATTCTATCAGCCTTTGTGCAAAACTGTGTTACTTTCCTCCCAAGGCTTCAGCAGCTAAAAAGGGTGGACCAGCAAGCAGCACAAGAGGAATGCCTTGTCCCCAATGCCTGCAACTTGTGGGATGTAAAAGGATATTGTTCAATGGGCCAAGAGTTCTACTTGAAACACTGTACTAGATGACCTTTCAGGATCATGAATAAACATTTTGCTTAAAAAAGAAGAAGGAAAACCTTGCAAGCTACAACTTGGAATTAAACCATAGAATCCAGGCTCCACCCCAGATTGCAGTGATATTTTGTCCTCCACTATCCACAAACAACACTGCCATTTTTAGTTCCTTTCTTTTTAATGGCGAACACTTTGGGTGCCAAAGGAATTAAGGAAGTGGCAATAACTAACTGCCTGTTATAGTTTAACTTTCTTTCCTTTTTCCCCCCTGCCTGATCGGCACAACCAAAATACCCAACCGTTTTTTGTCCTTGAAAAACGTACCAGGAAGTGCAGGTTTGCTTCAGCTTTGTACCGTCACTCCCTTCCAGGAAAAGCAGAGACTCTGCTTCTGCCAAGTCAGTCTTGCTCTTGCCTCATTAAGTTCCTGAGCAACCTTTTCCGAGTATCTGCTGTGGTTTCTCCCCTCTCTCTTTCTGCAGAGGCCAATTACTGTATAAGCAAAGGCTTCAATGGCAATTGGAGGTTGCAAAGCGGTGCAGATCGCAGAGGCCAAAATACTGCAAGCACTTATGCAAGCTTCATTCTGTCGAAAGCTGTCAGCTTAAGCTCCTCACCAACCTTCCATAAGGACCGAATTAGATATGGCATTTACCTTGCATCTACGCAAAGATGCACTTGGGTTGCAATCCTAAACATGCCTACTCGAAATTCAACTGCTACTGAATTCAGTGGGACTTATTCCCAGGTAAGCGGAGTTAGGATTGCAGCCTTAACGCCGCTTATGCGATGGCCCTGCGTGTGTGCTGCTGTCAAACATTTTGTCAGTAAAATTATCCGCATCCACCCTGGTAGCTCTTGTCTTATATTCTGCTGCATTAAAGGTGCAGATTTAGGACGGCCGTGTGAATGAAGACAACACACACCTGCTGAAATCCCTTCTAGATAACCATTAAAGGTGCAGAAGCTTTGCCCTGTTGTCCATCTGGCTCCCACCCCCAATTTGGGGGGTCCCAGCACTGGTGGGAAGAGACAGCTCTCCCTATGTTTTAGCACTGGGCCAAACCTCTCCCAACTCGAAGGATTCATCCTTCTGAGAATTCCACAGAATGACAAATTCCACCCAGTTCGATTTTCCACGTCTCCAATGCACTCTAATGGGAACGACCAGAGAGAGGAAGTTCAGTCAGCCCAAAGCATTTCACTGCCTGATCTGAAGGACAAGATGTCTCTCCCACTCCCAATTCATGTGCAGAATCCCTGCCATCCTGGCAGGTGGATCTCATTTCAAAACTTATTTCAGCATCTTATTTCAACATTCACAGATATTGCGGCGGTGTGCAGACCAAAACAAGGTTAACACATTCTTTTGCCTTGCTCTTTCAATAGACACGACACCGTTCATCACCACTCAGCTATGTATGTAACTTGCTGGGCCAGACACACTCAGCCTGACCTATTTCACGGGGTTCTTGTGTGGATAAAATGGGGGAACACAGGGAAATGCCTTTCACCAAATCAGAGCAGTGCTCAGTACCGTCAGACTGGCAGTGGCTGGTTTGAGGCAGGAGTCCTCCCCAGCCCTATTGGGAGATGGTGAGGATTGAACTTGGGACCTTTTTGCATGCAAAATAGCTGCTCTGTCCCTGAACTATGGCCCTTTGGAACCTTGCCTTGAGTTTCTAGGGGGATAAAAGTAAGATAGCATTATACTTGCAAAGCTAAGTGACTAGTAAGGGGAAGTATCCAGTGACCGAGGGGTCGAGTTGTAGGATCTGAGTTGCCTTGCACAAAAATGCTGCTTTATTTGCCACAGGACAAGCCTTAGTTTACACCACAGCCACTGAAGCAACACGATACAACTGGCCTGTTGAGACGCCGCTCAGTTAAGGGAGCACAGAGCAAAGTGTGCAGGCCTAAATGGGTCAAACACTTTGGATTCCATTTCCTAGTAATGACCCCGATGGCCGGATCAGCCTTTGAGGGCCACTCCCAGCCCCTCATATGCCGTGACCCTTTCCACCCCTAGCTCTGCAGATTCTTGTGTGCATGCTGACCACAGGGCTTAGTCGCCAAGCTCAGTGCAGTGGTCCTCCCTAATAAGCAGTGCAGATGGTAAACAAACAAGCGGCAGAAATTATACTGCGGAGCGCCCTGGACAGGTCGCTCTCCAGCACTCTGCACGGAGCAGAGCTTTGCAAGCGACGGCAGTTCACAGCGTAAACAAGCCTCCCCGGTGGACTGCCTTGACCCAGACTTTGAGGAAAGCAGCTGGCCAACTGCCCATGCTCTCATGTTCAGCCACATGGCTCAGGAGCAGCCAAACAAGCGGAGAGGGTTGCATTTTCTCAGCTGTGTGATCCACTCGCTACGCTTGGCCAAGAGTCCGCATGCAAGCCCAGCGAGGAGAAGGAAGCAGCCGCTCCAGCTCCATTGTGCTCCCCCTGATAGAAACCAAGACTCTGCAGTTGCCAGATGTCTCTTTATTTTAATAGGCATTTGTAATGCTTGAGAGCTGGTTTCTCTTCCAGAATATAACAGCAATTATTGCTGCAAGATCTTTCTGGTTCAGTCAATCCGCCAGGCTGCAGAGAGCAGGATAATATCTGTCTGGGGGCTTGGGTCTAGCCTGTTGGCCTCAGTTGCTCACCCCAACCCCCCTGTCATAAACCTTAGCGCCTATCCACGTAACCTTTATAATGCACATGCACGATTATTTATGCTCATGATGACTATAGGCAACCCCACTTTCAACACCGTTTGAGCCTGCTAAAGTTTCAAGATACTGCTTCATTTCCAATCAGCACTTGTTCCGTAGCTTCTTGCTGAAATTCTAGGGCCTCTGCAGGCATATTTTTTTATTCCTGATTATATGTGGTCATGATGGTATCAGGCCAGTCAAATGCAATCCCAGTTTCAATGCTGTTTGCATCTGAAACTGTTTTGGAGCAGTCACAGGGCTTCAGTTCCAGTCAGGGCATATCCCGTAACTTCTCACTGAAATTCCGTAACTTTTTGTTACCACACATGTTCTGGCTTGGGGTTTGTGCTTTGTTTTGTTTTGAAACTTTTTGCCCTGCTTTTCATAAAGGTAAAGGTAAAGGGACCCCTGACCATTAGGTCCAGTCGTGACCGACTCTGGGGTTGCGCGCTCATCTCGCATTATTGGCCGAGGGAGCCAGCGTATAGCTTCCAGGTCATGTGGCCAGCATGGCAAAGCCGCTTCTGGCAAACCAGAGCAGCACATGGAAACGCCATTTACCTTCCCGCTGTAGCAGTTCCTATTTATCTACTTGCATTTTGAGGTGCTTTCGAACTGCTAGGTTGGCAGGAGCTGGGACCAAGCAACAGGAGCTCACCCCGTCACAGGGATTCGAACCGCCGACCTTCTGATCAGCAAGCCCTAGGCTCAGTGGTGAGTTGGAAGGGACCTGGAGGATCATCTAATCTGACCCCATGCATTGCAGGAATCTCAACATGCGTTTCCCCATCCAATTTGAAACCATACCGTGAAACCATACCGGACCCTGCTTAGCTTTGCGAGCTATGCTAGTTACTGCTGTGCCACTAGGAGGACATAGTGCTATAGTTCAAGACTGCACTTCCAAGACAGCAACAATGCAGTAACATTGTGGAAGTATCGCAGAACAAATTATGAAGAGAAAGGATGTGTGGACAGTCCAGCATAAACCTACTGCTGATGCACTATTATTGCATCAATTACATTGTGCAAAATGCACCTGCCAAAAAAACAAACAAGCAGCATTCTGGAGTGACCTGATATGCACACCCTTTAATTACCCCTTCACTTTCTACTTCTTACCCTGTGCACAGACAATTATGTTCAAAGAGGGGTCCAACTCGTTCTCGCCCTGACAGCTCCCCATTGCTCAAGATGCCCTCAGAGTAAAAGCAGCATTCCCCCTCTAGCAAGGCTTCCTTCCTGGGCAGTGAAGCTCCTGGCAGCAGCTCCTGTGCATTGCCAAGCAAACAAAATATCCTTGGGGCATTTTATTCAAGCTATGCCATGACGATGCTTATTCCTTGGAAATCCAGTGAGGTCATAGCTGCTGGAAATGTCCAGCAACAAGTGAGTTGCAGATTATTTATTTACCATCAAGCTACAGTTATTGATTTCAGGATTTCGCATGAGCCAGGGTTACTGTGGGCAATGCGAGAATGGAGGAGAAAGCGTAATAAATTCCTATGTTTTCCTGACTTCTGTTTCTTGTGAACCGCAGGGCTGTTGGGCAGGGATTGGGCTGCTTCCATGCCTAGGACACTGCGGGAAAGATACAAATGCTAATACTGTAACCAGTAGTGTGGTAACTGGACAGTGTAGTGTACTGGTTAGAGTGCTGAGTTCGGACCCGGGAGATCAGGGTTTGAATCCTCACTGAGCCTTGAAGCTTACTTGCTGGGTGACTTTGGGCCGGCCCCTGCTATCCTACCTCACAGGGTGGTTGTGATGGTAAAATGGGGAGAGTGAGAGCTGTGTACACCAATTTGAGCTGCTTGGAGGAAAATATAGGTTATACTGTAAATATAAGAACAAACAAACAAACAATTGCATGGCATAGTGTAACTTTACTTTTTTAAAAAAATTAAAATAAATAAAATAACCACCCTGGGTTACTTTGTGAGGCTGAGATGTAAATAATAATAATAATAATAATAATAATAATAATAATAATAATAATAATGGTGCTGTTGAAAATATTTTGTATTGGTTGAATTTGAAAATAATAATAATATTGCAACCTAGACACTAAAAAAGAAGAAGAACAAGCCCCAACATTGGAGGGCGGGGTGGGCTGTATTTAATTTCCTCTCCGGGACCCTGCAGAAAATTTCCATTCTTTCCTCTTTTGTATGGACATGTTTATATAGGAGTGGAGCACAAGGCTTTTACGCTGCCATGACGTGTCTGAAGAGGGAAACTGTGCGGTTGGGGCAAAGCTGTAGAGTCAACAACAGGAAGGAGGCAGTACATTGACTGCAACATGGGATATAGTCGAGAACTCATGGTGTGGAAGAAATTGGGTTGGTAGCAATTGCATCAGTAAGGAAGGGTTTTTTGCAGGTAGGTGGGGAGGAATAACCCACAAAACAGGAAGAGAAACAGACAGAACTCATTGTCCTCACTAAAGAAAATAAATAACAGATCCTTTGGACTCTGTAGCTGTCTAATACGTCAAGACTTCAAGAGTGAGCTTTCAGAGACGCATCTTGCTTCAAAGCCAACTTGCACCTTTGCATCTTGTATGTTTAATACTAGGTAAAGGTAAAGGGACCCCTGACCATTAGGTCCAGTCATGACCGACTCTGGGGTTGCGGCGCTCATCTCGCATTATTGGCCGAGGGAGCCGGCGTACAACTTCCAGGTCATGTGGCCAGCATGGCAAAGTCGCTTCTGGCGAACCAGAGCAGCACACGGAAACGCCGTTTACCTTCCCGCCGGAGTGGTACCTATTTATCTACTTGCACTTTGACATGCTTTCGAACTGCTAGGTTGGCAGGGGCTGGAACTGAGCAACAGGAGCTCACCCCGTCACGGGGATTTGAACCGCCAACCTTCTGATCGGCAAGCCCTAGGCTCTGTGGTTTAACCCACTACTTTTCTGTTAGTCAAATAGTTCATTTCTAATTGCTAGCTCGATTCATTAGGCGAGCCAGGACATAACCAAAGAAAGGGGTTGCCCAAATAGCACGAAAACCTCATATACATTTCCTCAGACCTGATTTTCTTCTGGCAGCTTCTCTCCCCCCCCCCCAGCCTCATTTCTCACAGAACAAAAGAGGGTTTCCATGCCTCCAGGTCTCATGAAGAAGGGAGCTGTTGCTGCTGCTTCCACTACTGCACACTGCTCTCGGGGAAAACCCACACTACCGTAGTTGAAAAAATTCCTTCTGCAAAATGACAGGCCTGCAGTTTACTGACTGTGGAGATCTAAGATCAATGAAGGAAAAAAGATAGCAAGTTCCTGTTGGCCAAAATGGATAGTGTCATCAACAGCCCACTTGGGGCATCCAATTTCTTTTTAGCCCTTCCACACCCACTGCCCATTTCTCTGGTAAATTGTCTGAGAATACCAAGGTTGCAGACAGTGCTTTTTTCCCCTTAGAAAATGTTTAGGGGTACTCTCATTTTCCTACTCATATTAAAATACTGCCCCTCAATGAGGCCAAACTTAGATTCACAAAATGTTTAGGGGTATGCGGACCCCTGCATCCCTCCAGATTTGATCCCCGTTTGGGACAGCTGCATATTCCTGAATTGCAGGGGGTTGGACTAGATGAGCCTCAGGATTCCTTCTGACTCTACAATACTATGGTTCTATGATTCTAAGAAATGGAGCCTTCTTATTAACATCTGCACAGCAGCATACAGATGTGTGTGTGTGTGTGTGTGTGTGTGTGTGTGAATGAATATGAACTCTTGTTCACCTTTGTACAGTACAAGACACTTCTGAAGACTCTCATGCCAGTGTTTGATCTACAAATCTAAAATATGCTTCATGCTTTTTATAGGTATCTAGCAATGCAGCAATTGCTTGCTCAAATGCTTCTGGAAAGAGAACAGGCGTGAAGTCAGAATGAATTTGGCTCACAATGAAAATGGGAAAGAGAAACATTGGCAAGGGATTTGCAGTATCTGCCTTGTTCAGTCACTGCTGTTACTAAACTGGTTTGCATTATCGGCTCCTCTGCCACGTGACATTCCCTCTTGGGGCAAATAGTGGTTTGGGGGCACAGTTTAATGGGGGCATGAAGCAAGGCTTAAAGGTTCAAGCCATAGTTTCCTCACCCTTGAATTAGCCTGATTCACAACAGCCCTGAAGAATATAATATGGTGGACCAGATTCTCTTGGCCATGGTGATTAAGGTTTGGGCAGCTTGATGTTCTAGTTTCTATTTTTAACTCTTTGTTGAACAGTCCACAAAAGTGGGAGATGGCTGGGTTGTATCTGTGTGCGCTATGTTGTGTCTTGCTAGTTAGCATGAGAAGGGGCTAAGTCCACAGAGCTGTATTGCTGATAGGCAGCTGGTCAGACCACAGAAATACAACTGGTAGAGAGGGCTCTGTGTGATGTTATTTCCCCTCCTCTCCTAGAACGGAAGGATCATATAGTACTTCCTGTTCCCCTCTCTCTTCCTTTGACCAGCATTGGATACAGACATGCCTCTGCCTGCTCCAGTTTTAGGCCCCTGATTGAAGCTGGTTATACTGTAAATATAAGTATTTTGCCTGCGTAGTTTTTACTGCTGCCATTGTTGTGAACCAATGCATAATTATAAAGTAAGTAAATCTTATTTTTAAACTTACTTCACAAGCAGTTGCCTGATTCTTTGTTAAGCGGGGTAAAAAGGGGGGTGGGGTAACCAGCTTACCGTACTTCATTAGCTGGACTTGCTCAAAGCAAGGCTTTACAGCCTAATGCCTTTTAATTCTGCTGCCAACAAGGATGGAATTTTGAAACTCTGTTCAACCCACACAAGTGGGAGCCTGGAGGGATAAGTTGCAATTAATATATCCTCTCCTACCCGTTGAAACCCATCCCATAATTGACACATTGCTAGTGAATAAGTATGTTGACATGCTTTTGTTTTTAGGAGGCCACAGTAGAGCTGGAGGTCTAGTGCTCTTTTCATACATTGAATGTCTAGGATGGTATGAACTGATCCGGTTTAATAAGAACATACTACCAACTACGGTCCACCTAAAAGCTTCCCAGGTTCCTGACTGAGTGCCTTTAGCACACAACAGGATAACACAACCAGGAGGGGTTCCGGTTTCCGCCTGCAGGAATGGCGGACTTGTTTTCCATCTCTCTGACCTTTGTAAGGAATTTGGCGGTTGCTAGGGGAGTAAATGGCAACCCCCTACCCTCTCCGGGGGTTACGGAGAGGGGCCGCTGGCCCGCGATGCCCCCAGACCCACTCCGACTGTTTTTGGAGTGGGGGGAGCTTGGGCTGAGCACTTACAAGGGCCAGGACTCCCGGACGCTAATCTGCATGGCGGGGATTTCCATGGTTAAAGAAGATAATTAGGCTTAAATCTATGGACATACTTCAGAAGGAGGGAAAGAAGCGCTGTTTACTGCTGAGAAATTTATGCTGCCGAGTGAGAGGAGTCAAAGATTGTACTGCATCTGGAAGAAGGATTGATGGGGACGGAGCGATAAGGGGAGTGAGTTTTTATTTTATTTTTTTTCTTCATATTGTTGCCTCGTACCTTCCCGGACGCGATGTCCTGGCTTGTTTGGAGTGAAAGAGAAGCAAAAGACTGTGTGAGTTGAACCTTATAACTGTTGTTACTGAGCATATTTTTTTAAAGATGTGGAGTTGCCGATGAGAAAAGCCCCCCCCTAGTCGGACGGAAGGAGTTCTGAATGCGTTCGGAGGATTTATGAGCTGTGACGCACTTTAAATTGGAGCAGCGACCTGAAGCGAAGTTCAGCTATAGGGCAAGGAGATCCATTAATTTACCAAGAGTCTATGGTTTGATGTTTGGGTCTCCTGCCTGGAAAAGCTGTAAATTCTATAATGATCGTAAATCTTCATGGCTAAAAGCGAAAGTGATTTGAGCTTTTTAAGATGGCGCTACTTCGAATTGCTTCAACGCAACAGGAGCTCCATTAAGAAGATTTATGGGGAGGCTGGACTGATTAACTCACACAGGAGAAAGAACATCTGTGAGACTTTGTTTGATATTTATATCAGCAGCTGGGAAACAATCGTGAAAGTGGAAAACATCTATGTGACTGTAAGGGGAGGATCTGGATTATTATGAACTTGAAGGACGATTTGAACTTTAGAAAAAAGACGGCAGTGGACAGTTGCGAGGAATTCCCAATTTCTTGAAGCATGGGAACCCAAATAAAAAATTCTTTAGATGATTTGGCATAACATTCGGTCTGATTGATATATATATGTGTATAATTTGAAATATTGAATGTGATATAATTGGTTTTAATTGGAAAATTAATAAAAATATTTTTTTTAAAAAAAAAAAAAGGATAACACAACCAGGAAGGAAATGTATCCTCTTGCTCAGCATCATTGCATCTTTCTGATGCCTGTAAATAAGCCTGCAATTCCACCAATCTGCAATGCCAAAAGTGCAAGGGCCACTAGGAACGAGCCAAGTCGCTTTGGTGACACAGAACAACGACACTGATGAGAATGGGTTTGCCCACAAGCTGAACTGATGTGTGTTTGTTTTATTTCTAAAATATAGCAACTGTTTCACCACGAATTCAGTGGTGAAACAAAAAAACAAAAACAGCAAAACAGCAACAAAAAAAAAAAAACCACAAACCCACAAACCCTAAATGGCAGGTAGCCATAAAGATGCTAAAATCAATCAATCAATCAATCAATCAATCATACATAATACAGCAGAATGGCATATCATAAAAATTCACAGCCAGAGCCCTTTTGCTACCACAAATCAACCACAGTTAGGCATCATACCTGAGATTTGCTGAAGGGGCAAGTTCCACTCTAATTTTGGAAATGAAGCACAGGATGTGAACACCAGATGACTTTTCTTCCCCATCCTCGAAACTCAAAGCAGATGCCTTTAGCCTATGGGGATAGAGGGTATATTATGCAGGGCTGCTATGCACTCCACAATTCTGCAGGAGTGCAGAAGAAGTGTTTTCGTTTTTGCTTCTTTTCTACCCTGCCTTTCCTCCAAGGAGTTTAGGAAAGGGTACATGGTTCCCCACAACCTTATACTGTATTCACAATAACCCTGCAAGGCAGGTTAGGCTGAGAGAGAGAGTGATTTGTTGAATGTCACCCAGTGAGGTTTATGGCTTTATGGAATTTGAAAGCTGGATCTGCTTGGTTTCTGATTTGACACTCGACTGCTGCACCACACTGCAGGCTGATAAATCTCAACGTGCATTTAAAACTGAAACAAAACCCTAGCCCTGATAGCTGTGAAGATAAGATATGATTGGAAGTGTGTAAACAGAGGTGGCTGAACAAGATTCCCAGGAACTGGGGTAGGGCTTCAGTGCCATGAGCAGCTCCTTGTCTGTTCTGCAACTAGAAAAACCAGAATAAGTTATGCACCGCAGTCAAAATTGTAGAATAAGTTCTGAAAAATAAGATAAACCATGCAAATTCTGAACTTGCATAATTTATACAGATAAGAGAATCCTAATGTTTTTGGTGCAACATTTGGATTGTCCCATTAATAGAATTCTACATGTTTTTGGACAGGGGAACTATCATTGGAATTGCTGAGGGCTTAGAAGTAACAGGAACACCAGAAAGCATGAGATTTATTATCACAGCATATTTGTTTTACGCAAACCACACACAATTTGCATAAATTTCAAGGGCATTTTGAGGCTCTCGGCTCAAGTGGATGCAAACAACTTCCCAAAATAGCTTGGAAAACCAGTTTAGTTTTCTTTCTTTCTTTCTTTCTTTCTTTCTTTCTTTCTTTCTTTCTTTCTTTCTTTCTTTCTTTCTTTCTTTCTTTCTTTTCTATATTGCCATTCATCCAAGGATACCAGGGCAGTTTACATTATAAAAGCACAAAAATACATAATATAGGAACAAGCAAACAAACAATACTGTTCCCTCCCGAGCAACAGTTGGGTGTTGTTGTTTTTTTAGAAGCCCAGTTTATAAATGACAAGGAACTTTGCTCAATTTATTCTTGACATGGTTACTGCTCAAACGGCTTCCCTTACACAATTTACTATTTTCCCCTCCACCCCGCCCACAGAGCTCAAGCAGATGGCTCTTGCTTTGACACGCAAGAAGCTTTTTCACTTTTAATGCACCTCTTCTGTTAGTCTACCTAGCTTAATGAAGCATGTGTGATTCTTACGGTTATACAAAGGGTGGCATAAGCCATCTAAGGACTCAATTGTTGTACCTGTGCATGCCCCCTCTTTTTCACTTCCCACAACAATTTGTAATTGCTAACCACTCTCCTTAAAATTCTTCCTGAAAATACATATACATCTTCATACTCAGTTTTGTAAATACATGGGGGTTTTCTCCCCCCATAAGGACTGCAAAGCCATCAGTAAATAACCTCAGCAAGCACTCCGGTTGCAGGAGAACTGATGTTTGCCCATACTTGAAACCACTAAGTCAAGTTGCCGGTCAATTGCTACTCTTCATTCAGCAAGTGCAGCTCTCATGGCTGTTTTGCTCCGGAGATGGCAGTTGTGCTAGTATAATTAGCGACCCTCTGGGATAATGCCCATAATATAACAGGGGACATCAACAGTTCCATTTCTGCCTCCTGCCACCAGTTTGAAATCCATTCCCGTCAACAGTCCCGATTTGACTGGGACACCCTAGAATGACAGAAGCTACCCTGGCTTCGGATTGGATGTCCCATTTTCGGTGCTGAGCTCTTCCATGAGTCAGCTGGCTCCCATGTGAGGTCGGCACTAAAAGACCGAGCTGGAGCCGGAGGAGGGGGAACTGCTGCAGGCCAGGCCCAAAGGCTACGCTGCCTCCTCCTGACCCCACCCCTGCTGGAGGAGGAGAAAAAAGCCAATGAAGATGAGGATGGTGAGGATGGGGAAGAAGAAGAGGAGGAGCTGGAGGTGCTGGTGTGGTGCTCGCTGAGGGAGCTGCTGCCAGTAATGGAGACAAGGGGCTGGGGTAGGGCCCCAGGGCCCCAGCTGGCTCTCCTAAGAGCGTGGTAGCGAAACATGTGAGTCCCGATTTTGATCAGCAGAATGTTGGAGGGTACAGAAATCCCCACCAATTTTGATCTTCTCCTCTGCTTTTTATTTCTTTTTGTCAAATTTATTCCCTAGAGGCATTGCATCCAATACATGCTTCCTACAATTAAAACTGAAGCGCTCACAGGTCTCCCACACACTTCCATTATGCGAACACTGCATGATAGAACACGCACAAACACAGCTCCACAAGTAACCAGGGTTCTTTTTATTTAATTTATGCAACTTCCCTCCTATAGCAGCTCCACCATTTCCAGGCTCAGTTCAAAAGGCTGCTTACCTTCAAAGACCCAAGCTGTTTGGACCCACAATACTTCTGTTGGTGGCAAGGGAAAAACTTTGGTGAGACAATAACAACATAAGCAACAAAGTAAAGCATGGAAATACAGGTTGTTAGTCCTTTAAAATATGCCATCGTGAGTTCCAAAACTTCCTTCTCCCCTTTGCATAAAAAAACCACATTTGGTAAGTTTTAAATGGTTTACGGTACTTATGAACTCCCCAAAGGTCAGATTCATGTGCTTTTCCATACAGCATTCATAAAGAGTTGCACAGGCAGTAAAACTCGGCCTAGTTACAGTGGTGAAAAGTTCCTAAATTATTGATATGGGAACACCTGAATGGCTTGTGAAAGCCATGCAGCTAAGCTGGAGCAACCTGTTTAGCCTCTTAACCCACTGAGCTTCTAAGGGAGACTGGAGGAGAACAGTGGCTTGATTACCTAGTCTCTCCCAAGGCGAGCTAAGCCTGGCAGGACACATTCAATTGTCTTAAGTCCTTCATGCACTAATTAGACTTAAGCAAGTTAGTTATGAGGCTGCTTACCCTGCAATTGAAAGGGCCATGTCCTCTCCATATTATTGCCTGCTCATTTAGAATCTCAGTCTCCGAGGTCCTTCTCAGTGTCCAACTGCCACTTTGGGAGGTGCACATTTTGCACAGTTGAATGTGCATGAATGTGCAGAAAGGTATCCTCTGCTGTGGTACCTAGGCTATGAAACACCCTGCTGCAGATAATCTATCATGTCCCTCCCTGTTTATGTTTTGATGACAGCTGAAGACTCCCCTTTTCTGACAGGCCTTTCAGCCAGGTGAGTCTTCTTTGAATTTATAGCTCCTGCTTCCCCAATTTTCTTTGCCGCTCCCTTTGTGTGAGTTAAGTTTTGAGTTAAATCTTGATGTTTGTGGCCTTGGGCACTGCAATTTGAAATAGAAAGGCAGGGTAGGAGCATATGAATGAGCAAGTTGCAGAAAGCAGCATTGCTCCTGTGGGAAAGATTCTTGGCTTGGAACATCCGAGAGTCAAGGTTAGGTCGTTTCTTTATGCCTTCATTGCATTAGCACATGTCCATGAGTGGTCCCTCCATGGATGTGACCTGCACAGTTGGCAACCCACTACCATCTGAGCATGACCCAGCTCCACTCTGCACTGTGAATACCTGCACTGTAAACTCTGGGCCAAATAAAACATTGCACCCAAATGCATGTCTATTTTTTTTAAATAGGAAAAGCAGCTTTTGGAGGGGGGAATTTAGAGTGCAAAAGCAGTGTAGGGCCCTTAACCCTTTTCTTGCCCACCACAACTTCTCTCAAGCCTCTTCCATCCCCGACCACTGGTGGGATTCCACACTTTTGCAGATATGTTTTTAGAACCCCATTGGAGGAGAACAGCTGGGGGGGTGGATTTCAAAATAAAAGCAGCTGACTAGGGTAATATTAACCTCGGCAACCCACACCCACCAACTGGCTACTTCCCTGCTCCAAATCACTCCCTTTGCCAAGCAGCTGTTGGGAGTTTCGCTGTACACATTTCTGTAGAAAGTGTCGTTTGGCCCAGAATCTGAAGAACTGGATGAAACCTCATTTCAATTATATTACATCACATAATGCATGCTCCAATTTCCTCCAGTTGTATTGTTATTTATAGGTGTTGCATTGCATGACTAGGACCTGAGATGGGTCTGCAGACACTGACTACAGTAGTTAAGACTACTGTAGCGAAAATCTCACCTGCAAAGCCCAACTTGGATAGACTCCACCAACCGATAAATCAGAAACACCCTTTGTGAAGGATATCCTGAGAAGCAAACTACAGCATCCAAGGCAAACTTGTTGCTTTATGATGCCAAGGAGTCCAAATAACGTAAGTGCCCTTTGGTTCAGGTCAAGAACCCCTCTAGTCTCTACAAGTGGGCAGCAAGATAACCTCTGGAAAATCTATAGAGAATTAAAGCCTAATGTTGCTGGTATTCAGAGACAGACTGCCTATGGACAGGGAGCATTTAGAAATTAGATCTATCCCCCAGAAACCAAGGCTGATCATACTATATTTTGCTGCCTGAAGGAAATGAATAGACGGCAACTTCTCCGTAACCTGGAAACTAACCAGATAGGCAGCTGAACATTACCCCACCAATGGTAATGGGGCAGAGTCCTCCACAGCACATGAGGGCAGCAGACCAGCCTTAAGGCATGCAGAGTGATTGCTAAGAGTTAATGCATATGTGATTTTCTGAGCCCTTTCCAGCTCCTACCATACCTCATTTGTGATTGGCTGGTTGGTATTGCGCACCGTATTTATGGGGCCAAATGAGCTCCATAAAAAGGGAGTTCCAGCCAGGAGCCTGGCAAGTTATGAAAGTAAAGATTAAAGCACAAAGGTCCATATGGGGAAGAAACGCCCTTTGCAGTTTCTTGGCAGGTGATCTGAAATACTTTTAGTGACAGCTGCCAGATGGAAACCGATGTGCGACTATGAATTCACGCTGGACGTAAGCTTGTTGGAAAGCTCTCAGACTCCTCTCCTGGTGAGGCTGAGGGGGGGAAGTTTCGTTTTCGGGCATTACTGCCGCATAACCAGGTTCTCCTCAGGTTTACCCAAATAAGCATTTTAGCCTGTGGAGTGCCTCATTCAGTATTTAAAACACCACCCATATCAGCTACTTATTCATTCCCTTTTTTCTTGCTTTGGATGCACAACTTACCTCCGAGAGTCTGCCTCCCTAGTCGCTTCGTTCCTCAGCCCAGCTCCAATACACCGGTACTTGACTGGCACAAAGTGTTATGGGAGAAGGCCTGAGGGGGCATAAGCTGCCGACAGAGGAGACTTCTGTCTGCCACGCCTCCCCTTTTGCTGTTAAATTCAGACCCATCACTGCTTGCTTTCTGTATCTGGGTACACACTTGACAGGTGGGTGTCCCACCCCCACCCCCAACATAAATCCTAGCTATGCCTATGTCAGTCACTATCATCAGCCTGGATAGCTCGCTTACTTAGAGCATGGTGCTGACAACACCAAGGTTGCAAGTTTGATCCATGTATGGGACAGCTGTGAATTCCTGTACAGTGATACCTCGGTTTACAAACACAATCGGTTCCGGAAGTCTGTACTTAACCTGAAGTGTACTTAACGTGAAGTGAACTTTCCCATTGAAAGTAATGGAAAGTGGATTAATCCGTTCCAGACAGTCCGTGGAGTACTTAAACTGAAGCGTACTTAACCTGAAGTGAACTTTCCCATTGAAAGTAATGGAAAGTGGATTAATCCATTCCAGACGGGTCCGCGGAGTACTTAAACTGAAAATACTCAAACCGTGGCGTACTTAAACTGAAGTATGACTGTATTGCTGGGGGGTTGGACCAGATTAGGGGTCAGCAAACTTTTTCAGTAGGGGGCCAGTCCACTGTCCCACAGACCTTGTGGGGGGCCAGACTATATTTTGGAAAGAAAAATAATAATGAATGAATTCCTATGCCCCACAAATAACCCAGTGATGCATTTTAAATAAAAACACAGATTCTACTCATGTAAAAACACGCTGAGTCCTGGACCATCCGCGGGCTGGATTTAGAAGGTGATTGGGCTGGATCCAGGCCCTGGGCCTTAGTTTGCCTACCCATGGACCAGATAATCCTCAGTGTCCCTTCCAACTCTACAATTCTATCCTGTCGTTTCTGATTAAAATACTGCTCCCCCCCAAAAAAATTGATCCTCCGAAACCAGCTTCAATCTGTATTGAGGAAAAGAGCAACCTTGTCTGCATTTCAAGCCAGTCATGTGTAGTACACAGCCGATGAAACCGAGCCAGATCTGTGTTTACACACCCAGCTTTAATTTGGTCCTAAGGGTGAGGTTTTAATGTACATTGGGCTGGCTGACCTAGCCTGCCTTTCTCCCACAGCACTTTCCAGAGTCTATTTCTGGCTCACACCTACAACCGTTTTTGATATGCTGGCACAGTGCCTCTCAGCATGCGCAGAGTTCCTTTTCCTAAAGGTGAAATACAAGGTCTTTTCTTTTTTTTAAAAGGGACAAAGGGTACCGTGAATAAAATGCTCCCTTGCCTGTCTGTAGGGTAAACAAGCGTGTTTGGGGATCTGATGTCCTGGATCAGCTTGCTTGCCTATGCAAGAGAAGCACGGTGTGCTGACTGGGAAGAAATGACCTGAAATGTGTCATCAGGCAGTCAGGCAACTGTTCGGAAAAAGCTTAGGCGCTACTCTGGGTGGATGGGCAAGGCAATTGGGATACAGTCATACCTTGGAAGTCAAACGGAATCTGTTGCAGAAGTCCGTTCGACTTCCAAAACATTTGGAAACCAAGGCACGGCTTCCGTGGAAGCAGCGCTGGATGTTCGGGTTCCAAAGAATGCTCGCAAACCATAACACTCACTTCCGGGTTTGTGGCATTCAGGAGCCAAAACGTTTGAGTCACAAGGCGTTCGACTTCCGAGGTATGACACCCCCCCCACACACACTCCTAATACACCCTGATACATGGTCCAACAGTTCATGCAGATCCATTCAGAGCACAAAGTTTTCACAAAATAATTGCAGCAGGTTGGACTAGATGACTCTCAGGGTCATCTAGGGTCTCAGGGTCCCTTCCAACTCTAGGATTTTATGTTATATATCATTTATTTATTTACTTCATTCATTCATTCATGTAAACAATTTATGTACCGCCCAATTACAATATTACCCGCACATACCCTCCAACACTTTGAAGCCAAAATCTGGGATGCCATCTTCCCAGACAACATCTTCCATTTTTTTCCCCTTCCGTGAGAGCATGGCAGCTATGATCTCACATGATTTTGCCTTGTGGTTCCCCCCCATAAAAAAAGCACTTTGAGGGAGCATGGTGCCCCAGAATGTGCATTTTGGGTCACCATGTGAGATTGTGAAGGGGACATCACACGCTCATGATACCCCCCCCCCCGAATTGTCCCAGTTTTTCCGGGATGCTTGCAGGATACGCCCATGTGGTTTACAAAGATACAGTACAAGAAATTTAAAAACTGGAGAGGGGGGGAATATTAAATTGCCTGCTGGAATAATACTCTGGAATAAAACTTCAGTAGGTTCTGAAAGTTAAGTAGGGCTCATAATACTAAAAAGGATGGCTTCTGGTGGATCCGAACTATGGAGGACCACTAACAGTGTCTCCCCAAAGACAAGTGTGGGGATGCACACACCTGAGATGGGCAAACAGGTGCTGGAGTCTTGTGTGGAGCCTTGATTCCAAAGAATCGTCCTCTTTTGCTCCTGGCTATTGGCAAAAGCACCATCCAGGGAAACCTCTACAGTATTGATATCTTGGTGGAAGAGGTGGAAGGGTAGGGCAGAAAGAGCTTGTGATTGTGCCCCCCCCCAAGTTTAAGACAGAATTGCCCATGCCAAGGAGAACACAAAGGTTCATTTCAGCTCATGCCACACTTTTCCTTTTCAGCACTCCTTTGTATTGCTACTCCAGCTCTATCGAGTGTGGGAGGAGTGTCTTGAAGCTGATTCCCACATCAAGGCTGCAATCTCAGCAACCTCGGAGTCCCTTGTTTTGGAAAATGCTTTTCTCCTTTTGGAAGAGGGCCCCAGTAGAAAGGCAAACTCTGTGACTGTCAGAGGTCTCTTTTGCACTTCAGCCAAGTGAGAAGAGAAGGGAGTTACCCTCCAGCTGAAAATACTCCCAGGAAAATAAACATTTTTCCAAGCTCTGCAGCGTATTTTCTCATGCCCTGGTGTCAGGGGCTGTTCTCACCTAGAATGAGCGAGAGGGAAGACATTTGTTTGGTGGCTAGCTTTAAAGAAGATTTAGCACAATAAGTGATTACAGATGGTCTAGTTCTGACTGCTTGCCCGCTGGATAAACCTAGTGCTGCGCAAGAGACAATCGTTGCTGGGATTTAGCAGAGATCCAACAAATTAAGCAAGCTTAATTCAGGCTATCTTTAAACAATGCCTCCACCTGTTTTACTGCTGCCTTACCATCTGCTGCTCCCTTTCTACCTGCTACAAGAGCCGCTTTCCCAGGCATCAGGCTTGACGATGTGTCACGTCACATCTTGTCACGAAACACAACGGCAGCGTATGAGCTAACCTAGCGAGATCAAAAGTTGAAGTGTGGCCCTCAGTTTGCAGATCTGTGCTTTGCCCTGCTTTATAATCACTGATTCGCCCAGGGTTACAGGAAATAAAGTTATCACGATCTACTGGTAACAAAATTTAAAAATTCCTTCCGGTAGCACCTTAGAGACCAACTAAGTTTGTCATTTGTATGAGCTTACGTGTGCATGCACACTTCTTCAGGTATCTGGTATCTGAAGAAGTGTGCATGCACACGAAAGCTCATACCAATGACAAACTTAGTTGCTCTCTAAGGTGCTACTGGAAGGAATTTTTAAATTTTGTTTTGACTACAGCAGAGCAACACGACTACCTACCTGTTACTGGTAACAAAATGGACATTGCGGTTTTAAGGGAGCTTATCAGGGCATAAGAACTACATTATAAAGATATTCTGGTTAAGAGCGTGGTGCTGATAATGCCAAGGTTGCAGGTTCGATCCCTGAATGGGATAGCTGCATATTCCTGCATTGCAGAGGGTTGGACTACATGATGCTCAGGGTCCCTTCCAACTCTACAATTCTATGATTCCATAAATCTGATTTGTGTTAGACTACACTGAATGTTTCAGATCCAAAACAGCAGTAGATGGAGGGTGGGATGACAGCATTCGCCCGGTCTCCCCAAAACCGAGTTGCTGCTGCTTATTGGGAACGAAAGGGGGGCAAGGGAGCAGGGAGGTTGGTGCCAGCACACTGGCAGCAGCCTTGGACTGGCACCATGCCAACCTCGGCCCTCTCTTTCCCATTAAGCAGTGGCAACTCAGCTGTCAGGAGGTCAGGTTAAGTGCCGTTGCCCCACTATGCCACCTACTACTGGCCAAAAGACATAGCAAAATATGCCTTTGCGGTGTAATGGTTAGTGTGTCGGACTAGGATCTGGGAGACCAGGGTTCGAATCCCCACTCAGCCGTGAAGCTCGCTACGTGACTTTGTGCCAATCACCGTCTCTCAGCCTAACGTACACCTCAGGGCTGTTGCGAGGATGAAATGGAGAGGAAGCGAACCATGCACACCGCCTTGAGCTCCTTGGAAGATAAAGGCGGTATATAACTAATAAATAATGATCAAACGAAGTGGGATAACATTAGGCAGGGATGGGAACCCTGTTTTTGGATCCCAACTCCCATCAACCCCAGCCAGTATGGACTGATATAATGTTATGTTGTGGACAGAATTTTTGTTCGGATTATTGTTTCTCCAGTTTTTGCACTGGTGGATTCGGGGAGCCCTTAAACAGGAAATCAATAGTCTCGCTAGCATCACTCTGGCCAGTGATGGGGAACTTGTGCTCTCTCATAGTAGTTGTTGGACCTCAACTCTCATCAGCCCCTGCCAGGAATGGTGGGAGTTGTAGTCCCTCGGAGGTCCCCAAGTTCCCTACCCTTGTTCCAAGTCCGCAGAAATATTCATAGAATTAAAAATACTCAAAACAGAGAGAAATGCTAGAACTGATTAGAATGTCTTGATAGTACAGCCTGTTCAACAGCAGAAGAGGCTGCCATATCAGAAAGGGGTAGACTCTGCTTTGCTAGAGGTTTTATTACGAGGTAATCGGTTTCCTACATTGGCACTCAACGATCTTTGACTCTGATTCTATTATAAAGTACCCACAACCTTCATGTAAAGTTCTGGCACAGGCTGAACTGCTCACTTCCTACTAGCAGTCCAGTGATACTAAGAAGACAGCTGAATTTGGTAACCAGTAATTTCAGGTGTTCCAATATCAGCACATCTCACTGACGCAGAAACCAGACGTGCTGCTTTAGCTCCGCCGCTTGAGAAAACCCTTTTCCATTTCCTCATCATATTTCCTGTCCAAATGTCCCAAATGCTGCTAAAAGATCTCACTCTAGACTTTGAATAAAAATTGTGGGTAGTGTAACCTCCCTCTTAATAATTATTCCTTTTTTCTAATTTATTCCACAATCTCCTTATTTTTTTTAATGCTTTCTTGTCCATTGCCTTGTAATGTTTGCATGAAAGGTTGTATAGAAATAGCTTGAATAAAGAATGGCAAGAGTCTTTTTCTTTATAGTTTCATTCCAATCAAGCAGAACATTCACTCTCCCCTTGGTTTGTCTACTCCAAACACCCAACCCTGCAACTCTCAACATTTCATGGCTGTTTAGAATGCTCAGTCCTCACTGAGCTGGTTTGTAGGTATTCCTCCATAGTGGTTTTTTAAATGGACTTCTGCAAACTTCCACTCCCCCTTGCCTCTCAGCAGATCGCCTCCTATTTTCAACTCCTTTGAAATCTCACTTTTTTTTTTAAGGTGACAAATATTTAAATGACTAAAAGTATTTGAGCACAGCTGAAGCATAGCAGAAGACTGCAAGACTGATGACTGACCCAGCACTCTTATCAACCCTGCTTGGTACCTCTGTAATCTGCATTCTAGCTATAGGAGGAAGTTGGCTTCCCTCCTCTGACTCCTCTGTGTTAATATTCTTTTTCGTGACCAAGGGGAGGAAATGCTGACTCATGCAGGTGAGCATATCAAGAACTTTGCACCTCCTCTAACATGTAGCTAAGGAATGTCAAAGTCATTGGACAACAGGGGCTAAATCTACAAGTAAAGGAGGGTTGCCCATAAATCACATCATTAATTTGAGTTTCGATTAGTTATCAAGTTCCCACAGATATATATAATTTACAGATATATATAATTTAAAGAAAAATAGGTAGTAAACCTAATCATTCTTCCCGTCCCAGTGCCGGCCCTACTATTAGACAAAGTGAGATAAGTGCAGATGCTGGACAGCAGCAGCAGATGCTGGCTGTCCCTCCTAAAAGCCCTAACTATTCCCATCTGACTATACTAGATGACCTGCTCTGCTCCCCCTACTCTGCAAACTAGACTCCTGCCTCAAGCGCACTGGAGGATGCAATCCCATCATCATTGCATTGCAGGGGATTGGACTAGACAAGACACCCCCCTCCTCAGCCTCAACTGATGTGGAAAGCAGAGCAATACATTTGGCACCACCTTGGCTGCAGGAGTTGCTGGAAGGAGGCGTACAAGGCGCTGTCTAAGAGACTGTCTTAGAGACTCCACCCCAGATTTGTGTAGACTTTTCTTCTACCAAAGATATCCCACAAGGCTTAGGATCAGAGGCTACTTTTCCAGGCTGACAAACCTCATCTGCCCCTCACTTCCCTCCAAAGCACGTGCAGAAGCCACCTAACTCACTGAGGGTTTGAGACCTATCAGCTACCCTCACGTGTTTTAGGTAAAGGTAAAGGGACCCCTAACCGTTAGGTCCAGTCACGGACGACTCTGGAGTTGCAGTGCTCATCTCGCTTTACTGGCCGAGGGAGCTGGCGTACAGCTTCTGGGTCATGTGGCCAGCATGATTAAGCCGCTTCTGGCTAATCAGAGCAGTGCACGGAAACACCATTTACCTTCCTGCTGGAGCGGTACCTATTTATCTTCTTGCACTGCGTGCTTTCAAACTGCTAGGTTGGCAGGAGCAGGGACCGAGAAACGGGATCTCACCCTGTTGCAGGGATTCGAACTGCCAACCTTCTGATTGGCAAGCCCTAGGCTCAGTGGTTTAACCCACAGTGCCACTGGTTTAGCCGGTCAGCAAAAGCCATTTCTCAGCCGCTGTTGCATACTGACAGCTTGACAGCTTTTAGGGGCTGATTGCAGGGTGGGGACCAAAGATGGACGAACTACCCAAGGAGGAGCATAACATGTCCCCCCCACGAGAAGTACTACCCCTCCCCTAACACCCCATACACCCCAAAATTGAAAGTAGAACTTAGATAAAAATAATTTCCTTTCCACACAAACCCTTGGATATCTAAAAACCTGCCTTATATGTAGTTTTGTGGGGGCCCCCCCTTGAAGGTATTGAACAAAATGCACCCCTTTGTATTCTTTGCTAACAATCTTATGTGCTTCTCTCGGGCAGAAAATAGGATACCCATTTATATACCTAATCCTTTTTTCCAGGACCAGGCTTCTCAAAGCAACCCTTGTGACATTAATAGCTTGAGGGCTCAACCCTTCCTGTTTCGACAGAGGTACAAAGTTTCTCACCATATCTTCTGCCTCAGCTCTTACGTCAATAATTTACTGTAATAAGAAGGGAGCGAGAAAATCAAGATGTTGACTGCGTTTTTAAAAGGAAGGCAGTGCGAAAGGCTATGTAATGTGTCCCATTCCCTAATGCTGAGATGTGGGCGCTTGTCTACGCATGCCGAGTTGGGGAAATTCAACAAAAGAGGTATGGCTGGCCCAAGGCATTTTGTTATCTGAGATGAAACAACAAATAGTGCAACCATGTCAAGGTGGGTGGTTAAGAACATAAGAATAATCTGCTGAATCAGGCCTGTTCACCTGCGCTCTGCTCACTTGCAGTTCTGAGCAACTTGTATTCAAAGTCATACTACCTGTGCTGGTGGAACATATTGGTCAACAGCCATTGATATCTAAAGCAGCCACATACCTTTCAAGTGCCCTGGAAAAAATGGGCCATCCTGGGTTTTTTCTTGCAAGATCTCGGCAGCCATTTTGGGGATATTGCCCAGAAAGGCTTAAGTATTAATGCCTATAAATCTTGCTCCCCCCCAAGTGTGTTTTTTGGGGGGCAAGGGTGAGGCACGGGTCACGTGACTCACTCGGAACTGTGTCCCGGAAGACACGTGTCCCAGTTTTGCGTTGGAAGGTATGAAGCCAAGGCTGGCCCAGTTATCTGGTCACATGAAGCAGAAAATCCCATAAATGGCTCTCATGGAGAGCAAAAATAGTAAGTTAAATACCTAAGAATGTGCAGCCCTTTCGTGACACCACCTTACTCCCTAAACCTGCTCCTGAAAAGAGGGCTGTCTCCTTACCTGCTTGTTTCTTCCTGGAGCACCTTTGCACTTGTTCTTCCTTGCCCCAGTGAGTTATTGGGGCACCCTTTGTGAATGCAGAGTCCGCACATGAAAAGACTAACCCAAGGATTATTTGTATGTATGAAGCTCACTAGCACACTTTTCAAAACCTTGCTCCGTTTGGCTGTGCTATTCAGCAGACTGGAGATCTTCTTCTTTACAAATGGGAAGGAGCCAAGATAGAGCCTTTCCGCACCAGAAGGTCTGCTCCCTCCTAGGAGATCCCATTTGTGGTGAGCAGCTGCACCCAGACGTACAAAGCAGTGGGCTAGAAAACCTCCTGGCCACAGGATGTGGAGGAAGGCTCCAGATGGCCATTTGCAAGCAGATCCACTTGCAGAGAGCATTGTTTGATGTGCTGGAGAAGACAGCTTTGTATTACTACTACTACTACTACTACTACTACTTTTAAATTTCCATACTGCCCTTCATTCTACCAATAGGAACAGCCCAGAAGCCTGCACCCTAATTTGGGACACTATCAGATTGAGGAGTGCTCCACGACAACTTTTTGTGGGTCACATTCCCCCAGGAGAACCATTGGGCATGGATGCTGGTTAAGACAAATTGAATTGTGACCCTCTATATAAGCATGCATTGAAAAGTTGGGTAAAATATGTCCCATTACCACAAAGATAAAAAGACAAAAACGGCAGGTATATCGCTTCCAAACTCCAGCAGACCTAGGCTGCAGAACTGAAACCAGTTTTTAAAAAGTATGCAGAAATGTCTCTATTATTCCCCTCTTCTGATTTATTCCACCTTCTGCCCTCTTGCAGATCTACTTGCAAAGAAAATTCACACACACCATGTAACCATACTTCCTTATTACTGCTTTAAAATGTGCATTGCAATCACCTTTCCTTTGTGCTATGCCTCTCATCCATTAAGCCTTGTAATGCTAATGCACATTTAACAGTACACACAGTGCAATCCTACACATTTCTACTTCAACACAAATCTCACTGAGTTCTATAGGACTTGCTCCCAAGTTAGGCTATATAGGATCACAGCCTAAATCAGCTATATCCACCTGTTTCCTTCTTCTATGGTTCTCAAAACCCGTCCTTTGCTCTAAACGCACACATGCCCTATTTTTATTTATTTTATTTTATTTTATTTATTTTGTTTCCTCTCTCCATTCATCTCGGGGTAATTAGAAGAGGCAGGACTTTATCCTGCAAATGCAGTTATGGATCTGGAAAACAGAAATGAGATGCCAGATGGAGGGCAGAAAGGAAGCAGATGGATTTGGTTAGAACAGATTTCCTAACATGTAATGCATCAGTGAATCGTGGGAACCTTCCCACAGCAGGTGAAAGCATAGCAGCACCATTACCGTGTTTCTCATATTATAAGACACGTCTTATATTTATTTTTTCCTCAAAAAAAACACACTATGGCTTATTTTCAAGGGATGTCTTATTTTTTTCCTCCTCCTCCTGCCACGGCCGGCATTGCTGCTGCGCCTATCACTATGTCTTATTTTCGGGGTATGGCTTATATTCCTTGAATGCTTAAAAATCCTGCTATGGCTTATTTTATGGGTATGTCTTAAAATATGAGAAACAGGGTAAAAATAAGAAACGTTTTCTCATTCCAGTCAATGATGTGGTAAAAACGGATGTTTCACATTTCTGTTCCAAACCAAATCAAAGCTGAGCACACTTACTAAGGCATATGCCTTGCTGAACTGCACAGGGTTGACTTCTGAGTAAACATGGAAAGAATTGCATTGTCTGGTTGCAATCCTATGCATTTACTTGGGAGAAAGCCTTATTCCAAAAATACTTCTCAATAGACATATATTGAATTGGGCTACACACATGCATGCACGCACGCACACACACACACACGATTGAGTGTCTACCAGTTTGAAACCAACCAAGATAGCTTAGTAGTTTCTAAATACTTAGGATATTGCCCAGAAAGGCTGAAGTATTAATGCCTATAAATTAAAGGGGAAGGGGGACCTTTAAAACACAGCCAGTGATAACTGAGCGTGCTCAATGGTCTCTATGAGCCATGATATTTTAAGAGCCAATTGGAAAAGGAAAAACAGAAAACTGGGGATTTACTTTCTTCCGCCCCTAACATAGGGGTGGGGGTGGGGAACCATTTTTATTAATTCCTCCCACCCCTTTTATTTTCACTGCTTAGTGGCTCCTTACCTTCCTCAAGCTAGCCAAAGTGCTCCTTGTAGTTTTCAGCTGTTTTCTCTCAACTGGGTCTTGTGCAAACACCCTGAAACATCTCCTGTGTTTCCTTCGTTAACACTTCCCAGTGTACCAATGAAAGACTGGATAAGAAGCTAATATATATATATATATATATATATATATATATATATATATATATATATATATAGGCTGCATATACAGTATAGAAGAATATATCATTTGTGTGGGTTTTTAATCTCTATAGTTTGAAAGTGTGAGCTTATATATCTATGGTGCTGATTTTTAATATAGGACCCCAGGCGGAAATTAATATTTGGGAAGTGAGTATTGTGGCCTTGAAGAGGAAATAAAAAAACTAGTACGGAATAGAAAGCAACCAGATACAGCAAAAAAAAAAGTTTTGAGACTGGCTCCTGGATCTACTGACTAGAGGCATATTATGTATGTATTCTTTCATTTGGAGGTTATCTTTTCTTACTTGGTTGCATTTGCAAAGGAGGAAGGAGCTGCTACAGCGTTGAGCCTGCCTTGCTCCCCTGTCACCAGTCTTGGAGATTTGCAGAAAGGCACACTATAGTGGTCAGGGCAGTGCACACTGCACATGCTCAGAGGCACCTTTTATCACTTCATGGATGCTGAAGCTTAGCCCTGACATTCAAAACCGGATCCAGGAATTAAAACCTGGCACAAATAACACTCTGCTCCCCAGTAACTATAGTCCAACTGCTCCAACCAGACATGACATTTCAGCACATTTGAGTTGTTCTTGCCATGAATAGTCTTGCTCTCTGTCAGGTCTCCTAATGACCACTTTAATACAATGGTGTGGTTGCTACTTAAAAGGGAATTGTGTAAATTTAATGCGTAAAACAATTGGAATGAACCAGGTAGTTGTGACTTGTGACACTCTTCTAAAAAATTTTTTGGGGGGAGGGATTTTAATTTTTTTCCATTGGTGTGGCTGAAACTGTCACAACCGCGTGAGGAGCTAATTCACACAAACCATGTTCTACATGGAACCATCTCCTCGAATGCAGCTCCTTTTTGAAATGAACCGGGCCTAACGGCTGCCTCAGACCTCAAGGCCTCCATGAGGGATTTACTAACAAGAACAAAAGTCACATTAGCTTGTTCTCAACATGGAAGCTGTAATGTTGAAATGTGTTTTACTCTTAGTTTCACCTAGTCACGTGGAAATGATCTGTGCCTGCATTAGGCACCTCATGGAATGGGTGCCTTCGAAAAACAATCACCTGTGACCTCCATGTGAGGTGATTAGATTCTGGCCAACAACAGTAATATCATTAGGAATAAGACAGGAAGCAGAGAACTCCTCCCCTTTATAGGCCTTTCAATTGGAGAGGAGGGCTCTTCAATGCTTCACTTGATTGTCAATCAGGCTAGAAGCTTTCCTCATTGGCCTGAATGGGAAAGGGATGGGAGAGGATAATTCTTTTACACCAAGGCAACCTGCATATTTTGCCCTGAGATGACAGGTTTAAAAATGTTATTAATTTGCAAAATTACCTGTTGAAACCATGTGCATTCATGCATATAGATCCATACCAACGCCTGTTAACAGTGTGAAGAATGTAAATTAGGGAAGGGAAAGAAGAATGCGTACTTCATGGCTACGGTATTTTGTCCTGTTTGGTTCTTATTCTCCATTTCTCCTGCACCGAATGATTGAATAAAACATATTTTTCACACAGTTTGTGGAAAACACACACACACAAAAACACCAATTGCTTGGAATTACTATAGAATTGTTGGGTTTTCATTCTGCTTCAGAGTGCTTCCTGGGGAGAATAAGGGAACATGCTTTTGCCTTATCAGTCTTTTGAAGATCTGCTGACAGATCTTCAATAGCTGCTCTCATCCCGCCACACACACACACACCCAACCCCAGTGTATAGAACTGTAGTTTAGTGGTTAGACTGAGCATTGGACTAGGACGAAATCCCGCTCAGTCATGAAACTCGTTGGGTGACCTCTCAGCCAGACCTACCCCACAGGGTTGCTGTGAGGATAGAATGAGGAGGGAGAGAACCTTGAGCTGCTTGCAGGAAATATGGGGTAGAAATGCAACAAATAAACAAAAATATTATTTGTACAATAGGGATTGGTTCATGCATGCATGTATTTAACTTATGGTGTTCACACATGTGGTGAAACATTTTTTTGGGGGGGTCTGGGGTCTGCACTGGTGCCTCACTGCTGGGTTGCCCCTCCGCTGCCTACACATTCAAACAGTGTGGGAAATGGCTCTCCCCAGATACTGGTGTGTGCAGGTAAAACTCCTCCACCCAGAGTTGGACTCTGGCCCAATCGTGGGCCCTCGTTGCTTGCAGCTCCACCCACATATACCAGTATCCAGGGGAGAGCCCTTTTACACACATTGCAAACATGCAAAGGTGTGGGAAGGTGGGGCAAGAGGAATTCTGCCAAGTGGGGCTGGGCGACAGGGCCCTGCAACCTCTCTCACTGAGTGAAGCGGTGCATGTTATTCATGTTCCCGCTGAAAAAGCAAATGGGATAGACCAGGGGTAGGCAACCTAAGGCCTGAGGGCCGGGTGCGGCCCATTTGCCTGCGGACGGTCCAGGAATTGGCATGTTTTTACATGAGTAGAATGTGTGCTTTTATTTAAAATGCATCTCTGGGTTATTTGTGGGCCTAGAAATTCGTTCACCCCCCCCAAAAAAAATAGTCTGGCCCACCGCATGGTCTGATGGACCATGGCTTTCAGCCCATGGCTGAAAAAGGTTGCTGACCCCTGGGATAGACTGAACTGCATTGGGTTGTCCTCAGCATAGGGGTTATCCACACTTACCTTTTCTCTGCTCTTTTCAGGCACCATGGGAGCCAACTCCTAGGGGCTGAGGTCCCTTGCCCAGTCCCCAAATAGAATATTTGGGGGGATGCCCCCCAAGTTGATGTGCATTGCCATTCACCTGGTGTGTATGTGCCACATCTTGTGATTATGCAGGATGGGGTTGAACTCCCCTGCTCCCCAATATTTTATTCAAGTTGCCACCCTTGTCAGGTGTGATCCATTGGAGCAAGAAAGCTTGGGGGAGGGAGTGCAGACATCTTCCTGGAAACAGCAGTGCAAAAGTTAAGTGTGGAGAATCCCTCAGAGCAGACCTACAGCTACCAATGCCCTTTAGTCTGTGGAAGGTGTGTGTGCAGTGCTTTATCTTTGCCGTCTCACTCTTCACACATGCAATACCTCACTTTGAGGCAGCTGTCATCTAGTGATAGTGCAAAGGCCTCAGCTGACCCGAGACAAAGCTGAGGCAAGAGGAGGCCGCCCTGCCTCTTCCAAAGCTTGGTTACCTCAATGTCACTTGCCTCACACATACTGTACTTGGAAAACTGCAGCATAAGCACAATTCTCTATCGGCTAAAGTGGTTTGCTTCCCTGACATTCACCTCTACAGTAGGTGGGCGGGCTGGGGTGTAAGTGGGTGTCTGGGTAACCTCTCTCTGGGCGTTTGCTCAGCTCCCATCACCCCGGAGCTGGGGGAGGCGGGAGCAGGAGCCCAACACCGCCTGAGGGCGAGTTCCCCATCCCAGATCTTGAGCAAGCGGCCAGTTCCTCCCCATTTAAATCAAGCTGCACCTTTTTGACCCAAAGGCCACACAGCCCGCTTAAGAAACAAGAGCCCGAAACTCAAATCCCCGCAACCTGTCTAATTAATAACGCCCATAAAATTATGCCGTGCGTGCCATCCTAACAACCCACAGTGTCCTTAGCAGCTGGAAAGCAGCAGCAGCAGCAGCAAGCGGGGAAACAGGACTCATCCCGGGGTGGCGATTCCCATATCTACAGGCACCGATCGAGTTAAAATAGCCGCTGCGAGCCCGCTACCTCCTGGCTTTTGCAACTTTGCTTACTAACAACTATTTATTGTCAGGGGTGATCTGCAGAGCATTAAGCCCACAAACAGAAGCTCGCGCGCAATCCCCCCTCCCCTTTCTCAAAACAAAGAGAGAGAGAGGCAGCGCGGGTGGAGATGGGGGGGGGGAGTGCAACCAGCAAAGAAAAAACAGCTGAGGCGGGAGAGCACGAGGCACCCGCAGCAAACTCCGCCCCCCAAAACTTCTTCCTCTGCCAATCAGCGCCGGGCGAGGGCAGGGAAAGTTACTGACCCAGCTTTCCCAGCCTGGAGATCTCTCTCTCTCTCTTTTTTTTTTCTTTCAAGGGTGAGTCGAACGCCGGACTCATTTGCATGCCCCAATAGGGTGGCCGTATGCAAACGAGCCGGGAGACGGTTGGCTGGGGGTTGGCAGGATAACTCCGGCCCGGGGAGCCCTTTGTCCCTCAGTGGCAACGCCGTGTGGGGAGAGGTAGGAGCGCGAAGGGATCGGTCTGAGCAGCGGGGCTGCAAGAAGTGCCCGGGTGGGCGAGGAAGGCACAGGGGCGAAGCTGCACCGCCGCCGCCGCCCTGAGGATTTGACTTACTGGAGTGACACTTACCGCGGATTCCCCTGAGGGCAGCCGGAGGAGCAGAGAAGCAAGGAAGAGGGAACAGGGCGAGGAGGAGGGTTGAAGGCTGCCTCTCCCGTTCCCCCCGTTGGATTGGTTTCTTTGCAGGGATCTGCAGCTGCAATATGACTCTGGAAGAGCTCGCTGGGGAGCACCAGACTTTCGGAAGGTACGCGATGGTAGCAGCTGCAGCTCGGCGTTGCGTTGCGTGCCGGCGGGCGGTGTGGAGTTTGGAGGGACAGGAGTTTGCCTGCTGCAGATTTCGATAAGCTCTCCGGATCCAGGCAGCACAGGGTCGCCCAGCTCGCCACCGCCAGTCGCCTCACAGCTGGGACCGGTGGCGGGGAGGGAGAAAAAAAAGCTCTGGTGCAAAAAAATAATAATAATTGCCTGGAGGGGATCTGCGGAAGAAAGTAGATCCGCGCGGAAGGAAGAAAACCGGGAGTCGATTGCAGAGAGTGCGTGTGTCAGAGCTCTCTCTCAGAGGCGTGGCGGGTTGTAGGTTTTCCCCCTTTTCTTTTTCCTGACAGGATGAGCAAGCGCACACTAAACTTTAAATAACCTGCGCTTGGAAGCGATTTTCCTGTGGGAGTACTTGGCTCCCGCTTATTTCTGAACAGATCCCATTCAGGGGTGTTTCCAGCTCAGCTTCCCCTCAGTTTTGCAGGGCATGAGGGCGCCAGGAGGGAATGTGGGCTGGGGGCCCCGAGGTGATCCATTCCCCCCCCCTCTTTTGGATTTGTTTGGTGTTTTATTTAAATAAAAACGCTAATTAGAGCCTCTCGCTGCTCCCCCCCCCCTTTATTTTTTTATTCGGATGCCATCAGCATGGAGAAGGTAGGGGATGCCCTGGAGGAAGTCCTGAGCAAAGCCCTGACTCAGAGAAGCATCACCATTGGCGTGTATGAGGCTGCCAAGCTGCTTAACGTGTAAGTGAGAAACTGGCTTTCTGGTGCCCTTTTGTATTTGTATTGATGAGTAACAAGACGCAGGTCCTCCCACCTCTCTTCGGGTTGCTGTCCCTGAGGACTTTTCTGAGGAAACGCTAGGTCACTTAAGAGGCAAACTTGCACTGTGTGGATAGGAAAACCTCTGGGCAGCTGTGCGTACACTGAATGCTTGATCACCCATCATGCATAACTGCCCCCACTTAGGCACAGGGTTTCTTCTGTGGGGCAGATTTCAGAAAAAAACCCTCTCCCCCTTTTACCCACAATGCCAGAGTTCCAAGCACCCAGTGACAGTTGACACAATGGGAACTGCTGAACAGTGGTTTTGAAAATGTGCCTGTCCCCTTTAGTTTGGTGCTGAAATGTAATCGGGTCCCCCTCCCCCTTTTTGTGTGTGTTTGGGGAGGAGAAAGTGCAACAAAAATCCTCCCCCTTGCTCCACAGGCCTTAGTTGTAGTTACCTAGCGCTTGAAAATTCAGCTCTTAAAATCCAGGGTGTGAAAGGTCAACCACATCGGGTGATAGTGAATTTTGACTCGAAATAGATATAATAATCATGTTCGTTGATTTCAGTGGTGAGTGAAATTTAGCTGAGTACAGTCCATAGAAAACAACATCATAGGACTGCCCCCCCCGGTGTATAGTATATAGACAGTCGCGTCACCATGTGTTCATATGCCCTGTGACTTTGGTTCCTGTTTTGTCTCCCTTATGTCGTTGAAAAATGCATCATTGTTTGTTGGGGCTGTGACTAACTTAGCTGACATTGTTTTATCCCTCCAGGGATCCAGATAATGTTGTGCTTTGTCTGCTGGCAGCCGATGAGGAAGACAACCAGGATGTTGCTCTACAAATTCACTTCACCCTGATCCAAGCTTTCTGTTGTGAGAATGACATTAACATACTCCGAGTGAGCAACCCAAGCCGGCTAGCGGAGCTGCTGCTCTTGGGGGCGAGTGGAGGGAGCGAGCAGCCTGCAGACCTGCACTGTGTGCTTGTGACAGTAAGTGCTGTGTTTCATTAACATGTTGGGCATGGGCATAGAAGCCAGCCAGCATGACCTTACTGTTGCTTCAGAGTCTCCTTCTGGACTGTGCAGCATTTCTTTGAAAGAAGCTGAATTGCAAATTGTAAAAATCTGTCTAAATACTCCAATCTCACTGGCTTAAAACAAAAACTGTAGTGGTTTCTTGAGTGACCTTGCATTGGTGCACCTCTGCCTCTGTGGTTTGAAGGAAAGATCAGCATGACCTCCTTTACTAACCCTTTCCCCTGCACAAATCATACCACGCTTCCAACTTTGCTCATAGGGATTTTCGAGGCAAAGACATGTTCAAACACGTTTCATCCTGCTGTCAGCGGGAGAAAACAACCCAATGAGTCACTTCTCTACAGTAACTCCCTGTCTATATTTGTCTTTCCTTATTACTAATTGGCTCAGAGGTCATTATTAGATAACTCAGTTGAGCTGTGATGAAAAGACTCCGTCACTGTTACTCAATTCACCCAATTGAATGGGAATTGTGGACTTAGCACATAGCACATGAACATTGGTTTGTTTTTGAAAAATGATGTTTCTTTTACTGGTTTTAAAGAAAATAATTCCAAAATACCCTGTTGAATGTGCTAGAAACTCAAAATTTACACAATCATTTATATTCAGTCTCTTTTACTGTTAGAAGTATCATTTAATTTTATTTCATGCTGACAATGATCCTTTTTCTCCCCCTTTCAGAATCCACATGCCTCTCAATGGAAGGATCCAGCCTTAAGTCAGCTGATTTGCTTTTGCCGGGAAAGCCGCTACATGGACCAGTGGGTTCCAGTGATTAACCTTCCTGAACGATGACAGCATATGGATGAAGCTGAATTGAACAGAAAAATTGCACTGAAGTTTCAAAATACTTTAGTAGCTTGCTCAGGAGGCAATTTCCCAGCCTGACACAAGGATTACAGTAACTGATGTCAAGTTGAGGTTGAACTACATGTTGTGAGAAACAGAGAGACATTTGACTTTGCTGTTGGAAGATGATGGACCCGAAGCAGAGCTATGTTGGGGGAGCAATTAAGAAGTCCTTGTGGAGGAAGTCTGAGTTCTGCAAGAAGGTTGCGAAAACAGTGTGCCGATTTCCTTTCAGAACACACCAAATGTGCTTTGTTGGAGTTGTAGAAGAACAACTTTTAGTTTCCGTTTTTAAATACCTTTCACTTGTAAGAGCTAAAAGGGTTAATTATTCTTAAATCTTTTGTTTCAACATGCTTGATTTCTTAAGTTTTTATTCTAAGAAATATTAACTTATTTTATGATACTGATGAAAGATTTATTTATGCTTGGGATTTTCAAGAGCAATCCTGCTTGCACCCCTTGTATTAAAAATGTTTGAACTGCTATCTTTTAATAAATTGTTTGAAACTGGACTGTGTTCACTGAAATAAAATTTTCAAACCTATGGCAAATCAGTGTTTTTACTTTTGTAAGAGAGAGCAGAAGGAATTGGTTTTGGCAAAGCAGTTCTTGGAAAGCCGATAACTACAAATGCCAGGATCATGCTGATCTAGGACCGTGTCTCTAGGACATTGCACACATAGTGCAGGTTGTACAAAACTTGGCTGGAAAGGTCCTAGCTGTTCATTATCATGAACTGGATGGCCACTCCTGCAAAAAAGATGAACAATTCACAAACAAAATGTAAGAATTTGTGTGGACATTGGGGGAAGTACCGGTAGTTGTCACTACCTGAATCCCGGGAAGTAGCTAAATGGTACTTCTTGACACTCTTCAACTGTATACAATCAGAGCAAATGGATTATTTTAAGGAAATTTATTTTCCCAGATGACAAATCTTTACACAGTGTATCTGGAAAAAAAATGTGGCATCACTGGATTGCTGGAGAAACGTATGCTGTATGCAATAAAGGCACATTTCTGATAAGGACCTAAATATCTATGAAGGGCCAATTCTCATTATTTAAGGTCTGCAAGTTTGATACGCAACAAATCAAATGGCAAATGTTCTCTGAAAGTCTCCTAGGATGGATATTTGAAAGAGAAATGGCACTTGATTAATGTCTTAAAAAGATTAGCTAGCTGAATCAGGAAGGATGTTTTCAAAATTGAGTGGAATCTAGGGAACGGCATGCACCAAACTCAGTAAGCTACATCACATAACTTTTTCATAGAGATCAGACAAGTTGAAAACCATCCCAATAGCTATATATATAATGATTTCATTTTTACAGGTTGTTAGGAAAGACCCATTGAGCTGCTTGTATTATGCACTAGAGATACATTCTGAAGAGGGCACTGCCTAAGTCAGGCATCCCCAAACTTTGGCCCTCTAGATGTTTTGGACTACAATTCCCATCATCCCTGACTACTGGTCCTGTTAGCTAGGTATCATGCGAGTTGTAGGCCACAACATCTGGAGGGTTGCAGTTTGGGGATGCCTGGCCTAAGTATCTACACATAAGAAGCAAAAGAAAGGCGAACACTTTGCAGAAGCCTTTGAAAGTAAATGGAAATATTCTGGAACAAGGCAAAAAGATCAACAACACTAGGTTTGTAAACAAAGAGAGGTCAGGGCATATTGTGAAGGTCAGTGAGCAGGAAATCAAATTTACAATTTTCTGGATATGAACATTCACCGAGGACTTTAAAGGCTAAACCATCACATTTATAAAAGCAGCAGATGCTCTTTGTATTCAATACAAGACCAGATACAACCCAATGCATTTTCGTGTATGAGGTAGAAACTCTCTTAATGGCATTCTATAATCCAGTATCTGCTGCAGACTACCTACAACCTAGCAGGGACGTGGGTGGCGCTGTGGGTTAAACCACTGAGCCTAGGGCTTGCCTATCAGAAGGTCGACGGTTCGAATCCCCGCGACGGAGTGAGCTCCCGTTGCCCGGTCCGAGCTCCTGCCAACCTAGCAGTTCGAAAGTGTGTCAAAGTGCAAGTAGATAAATAGGTACCACTACAGCAAGAAGATAAACGGCGTTTCCGTGTGCTGCTCTGGTTCACCAGAAGTGGCTTTGTCATGCTGGCTACATGACCTGGAAGCTGTACGCCGGCTCCCTCGGCCAATAATGCGAGATGAGCGCCGCAACCCGAGTCGGTCACGACTGGACCTAATGGTCAGGGGTCCCTTTACCTTTACCTACATCCTGAGTAATGGTACAGCTGCCCCCGTAGCAGATGCCTTAAGGTGCTCTCATACATTGCAGTGTATACTCCAGAGAACATGTTAGCTTTCTCCTAGGCTGTGCCAACTACATTTAAAGGGCAACTTGTTATCCTTCAGATGTTGGGACTTCCATTTCTCATCAGTCTCAGCCAGCATGGCTGTGGGTCAGTATGATGGGAGTGGCAGCCTACTAACCACTGCTCTTTTTTATTTAATACTCACATTTTTTGCACCCCAGTGGCTCGAAGCGACTTACACAATAACAATAGAAATAACAAAGACATTAAAACAAGGTATTAATGAACAATAATGAAAACACTCATCCAAAAATATATTTAAAAGAACATGACCTACCCGCCCCACTTAAAATGACATGCACCCTCCCCATTAAAAACCCAAAGCCTGGGTAAAGAATGTTTTGCCTTGTGCCTAGGGACAGAAGATATGGATGGTGACAGGTGTGCTTCCCTGGGGAGAGCGTTCCACAAGCAAGGGGCCACCACTCAAAAGGCATGCTCCCATGTTGCCACTTTCAGCAATTCCCTTGGGTAGAGTACACAACAGAGTGTCTGGGTTGGTTAGTTCATGTGCAGAGAGGTGGTCCTTGAGCTATTGGGAGTCCTGGCCTGCGGAAGGCGTCACAGGTCAAAACCAGGACTTTGGATTGAGCCTGGAAACTAATTAGCAGCCAGTGCAGTTGAGGCAGGAGACTGTCTTGCCCCAGTCAGCAATCAGCTGCAGTTTCCAAGCTGTTTTCGAAGGCAGCCCCTTGGACAATGCATTGCAGTTATACAACTTAGCGCAGACAACTGAAGCTAGGTCATTTCTGTCCCATCTGGAGGGCACACAGGTACCCCACCCTGTGCAAATGGGACACGCGGAAGCAGACTAATTGTGCAAATCTTTCCTCGGGCAACATGTTTGATAAAGGAGTATCTCACACAAGTGTCCCATACAATAATACAATAGAGCTAGTTATCATACCACTCTTGCACAGGTTCAGATCTTGCACAAAGGCTAGACTTAGGTGCAAGGGATGTTGTTGTGAACCTGGTCAGTACTCAAGGCCCACAGAGAGCACAGAAAGTATTAGTGATATGTCAAAAATAATGTTATTGGGAGCTAGAAAACGGGGATTAAAAAAAAAAGCACACATCACTCATCAGCTTACCCTAAGCTATTGAGCCTTGATGGAAAGCAAAAGCACAAACTGCAGCACAAAGAACAAAAAAAAATAGCAATGAAAGAAAGCATGCAATTATTTGAAACATGACACTGTCCCTTGAAACCTTGAATTGCTGCTTTGCATGCAGTTTTAAGTGTCAGTTTGCCACTGAAATATATACAATTAAGGCATACTGGGCTTCAAAAAATATTTTTCCACTGTATTTTAATCTTAAAAATTTAAGAGGCAGAAATGCTGCTCATTAAAATAATTATGTGGAACTTTATTTATTTATTTTAAGCTGGTAGTAAGCAAGAGAGCAATCATTCAAGGATTGCTGGTATGGAATTCTGCTGCATGCCTGACTGAAAGGAATGGAGACTGCTCAGCAGCATATGCCAGATGGATGGAACCAGATGGCCGAGAATACTGCACACAGCTAAAGAACTATGACTAACTGCTGATGAAACTGCTGCTAAAGTATGTGCGTAGCTGCAAAAACTTGAAAACTAGTTTGCTAAGTCATCACTTGAAACTGCCGAAACGAAAACCTGAAAGGTATCAGGTCCAACCATCTTATCCTCCATGCACACACAACTGGAGCTCTGTACACATTAGGAATGCTGCAGGTGGAGAATGCCCTTGGATCTTTCTGCAGGCGTGTCTAATTGTGCCACACAGTGTCACTTGAAACATGTTAAAGCCGCATGCACAAAACACACACCAGTGGTGTATGGCATGCATTCTCTGGATGCAAATAACGAGTACGCCAGAGCCAGGGAGGGGAAAAAAGATAGGAAGGGCAAATGAACACCACTTGCTTTTTCAGAAGACTTCTGCAGCTCCATCATTCATTCGAACTCTCCCCATGCACAGTGATGAGCAAGCAGATTATTCACAGTCAGAGAGAATTGCCTCCTACTGCCTTGAGAGCAGGGGAAAGGGTGTGCTAGGTTAACAAGCCTTTTTTACACAACAGGCTGCAGCAGGAGCCTTCACACAGAAATATATGCAATGTAAGAAGGGACCTCTATAGGCTGCAGACTGCCAAAATTTAGGTGAGCTCCCATCAAGCACTGGTGAAAGCAATGGAATGTCCACAACTTTTGCTAGTATTCCACTCCACCGCCACTGCTATCCACGACCCATTCTTTCTTGCTGGACCAGAGGCAGGCATACCGAGCAGAACAGCAACCACAGGCAAACTCTCTAAGTTGAATCAGCCTTCTCAACAGGTAGCGCTTCAATGTTGACACCAGGAGGCTATCGACAGGAGCAAGAAGTGGATCTAGGTCAAGTGGGAAGGCACCTGTGTGTGATCATGGGCATTTAACCAAACCATAGCTGTCAAGTTTTCCCTTGTCTCACGAGGAAGCCTATTCAGCATAAGGGAATTTCCCTTAAAAAGGGGGAGAACTTGACAGCTATGAACCAGATGTCAGAATACGATTTGTTGCAGTTTCTACCTGCTGGTCATTACTAACCCCGAAGGATTTTGTTTTCCCACAAACTAGGTGGACAACCAACCCGCACAGATGGGAGGAAGTTCCACATCCACAGTTTCATGCAGACTGCGTGTGAAGCTTTCAGCAGCAGCAACCACCAGTGGGAAAGCAACTGCTCCCTTGGGTGGGGGTGGTGTTTATCTTCTTAGGGCTCAGTGACTTTCTAGAGACAGGCAGCAGTGTGCCAGGTACACTGGGACCCAGCACAAGAAGACAGTGAATGGGAAAGCTGAACCTGTTGCTCCATTGGCAAGCAGCTTTCTCAGGCACAGATGCCCTGCAGAAACAGCAAGGTGGCAATCCCATTCCCCATGTTCCAGACTTGCTCCATCACTGATGCTGTTCAATAAAAACTGTTTGGGTCAGTTGGATTTCTGTTCTTCGGATGGCGAGCATCCTCCCTCTCCTCCCACTTGTTAGTCACCATGTCTTCATGTTGAGCACACAGAATTGAAGGAGGCACACTGAGTTTACTGCCACCAGGTGTAAATCTGACAGTATGTATGTTACCTAAGGCAGTCCCATTGGAACATTCATAAAGAATGACCTTGTGGAGGCCCAAGCAACTCAACGTCTGCTGCAAAACACGGAGGTGAAATCCAGGTATGTACTGATGAATGCATGGGACATAATCACAAAATCTATTAACACAAGAGAGTGAGTTAAGTTAAGTTCATGGGATGAAGATGGCTGGAGCAAAATGAGTCACCTTGAGGAATAGGTCAGTTACCTGTGTGAGGATACAATAACCTCATACATGCAATGGCTCCTTCCTGTGTATGACTCTCATTTTGCTCTAGGCCTTTTTATGCCACTCAGCCATTCTTCCCTCCTGTTCACTGCACTTTCAGGAACACAGGATGCAAATGTGGCTATTTCTTCCGGGAGTCTACATAAAGGGGCTGAACTTGGAAGGATGTGCTCTGAGGAACAGAAACCAGCTTCCCTTTTAGCCAGAAGGACTCTTTTGAACCTACAATCTCATGGATTCAAAGCAAACGACAGGTCAAATTTGTAGAAGTCCAGTGGAACACAGGATTCTGAACACACAACTCCACTGGCCTTATTTGGCCTTCATGCACAACACAGAAAGCCAGCCCTTCCAACTGATAAAGCTGCAGCACAATGCCACAACACGGTGTTACATCAGCAGTCTTAGAATATGATACCACCTTCACAGGCAGGTCACCACCAGCATAACTAAAGTCAATTGAACTACAATGAAAAACAGAGAACCGTATGAAAAGAAGTGATGTTTAATTAAAGTGTTTCATATCCATGGTACTATATTAATTGTGAACAAGTATCTTAATTACAGGGTTGGGTTTTTTTTAACCCCTCTAATAATGGCAACTGGAAGCCATATTTTAAGAAAAGATCAGGTTGTATGCAGATGCACAAGGTATGCAACCTTATTAGAGAACAATTGCTTGTGAAAGGCAAAAGAAACAAAACAAATTAGCTCTATTAAAATAATTTCACAAATCCTTTCCCGCCCCCCACCCCCGCCCCAAAGGCAAATCATGGTATTATTCTTGTCAATCCAGGATTACAAAGATAATACAAGCAATATTTTGTGAAAGCAATTCAAAGAAAAACCCAGAGAAGAAGTGTGCCTGTAAGAAGTAAGCAGATTACAATTTTTAAAAAATAAAAAAAGACCAAAAGCATTTACTGGAGTAATATTTTACTTCTGAGGCATTTCTAATCAAAGCATGAAGACGCAGTGTAGTGGTACAGTTGTTGAAAACTCTTGTTTAAGTATCATAGTCTTTAATTTCAAAACCTCACAGTGGTCTAGCAGTAATTATTTTGGTTGGTTCAGTTTTCCCTGTTGAATTCGAGTAGGTGCAATTATCTAAGCACCATTGTGGTCTATGGGAGCCTCATACAAGCTCCACAGAAATAAATGGAGAATGAGAAATGGGATTGCATATGACGGCAATATTTTCTACGCTTTGCATTATGATTATAACCATCATCGCAAAGTTTGCTTTACACACAAAAAAGCAATGTATGCATGTTCTGACTCTTCAATATGCCATTATTGGAAGTCTGGGAAAATGTGACAATGCATTTAGCAATTACCTAAAATCTGATAGAAGTGTCCCGAAGCAGCTAGCTGTATTTTGGTGGTGTGTATACAGCTGTTCTGTGACTAAAAACTATGAATGGGCCAAGACTGAAAAAGAAACCAATACTGGGGTGAAAGTTTTCAAACCATGTGTTTTAAAGAGAAAGTCAAAAGGCATTTCTGAATGCAAAGTTGGCACAATTTTTTACTTAATTAAAATTGTGTTCCCACAGCTTACAACATGACATTTTTAATACTCTCCTTCAGTTAGTAAAATACATTATGTATAATACAGTTCTAAAGCACTGCTGGTGAAAATATTGGTTTGGATCCAAAGCACCGTGAGCAGAAGTATAACAGCTACTAGCTCTGTGCTGTAAGAGCTGGCAGGTCACAGAGTGTTCCAAGAGATAAGTTCTAGAACAGTTCTCATGCAATCGCTAGTCCAAACAGAACCATCAGCTTTAGGTATGTCCTGCAATCCTATGTACTTACTCAGCAGTAAGGCCCATTATGATTAAGTGGTGCTTACTCCACAGTAAGTGTGTCTAGGATTGCAGACTCACCGCACAATCCTATACCTGTCTACTCTTTTCTCGCGCAACTCTTTAGCATGAGGTATAAAATAGTGCCCATCTAGGAGCACAAAACACCTTCTGCCATGTGCGAAAGAGCACCTTTGGATCCAAGCTATTTTGTCCTGGTGCTGCAACACATGAGCATGCCAAACACATGAAAAGGGTTTTAAAATACACTTAGATTATAATAGCATTGGTATCAAGGAAAACAAAATAAACTCAGAAAATGGGTCTGGCATCTAGGGGTACACACCTCTAGGCATGCATAAGGAAAACTAGGGGGTGGGAGTGGATATGTGAGATTAGAAAATAGGAAAGGCATTGGACAGTGGCAATGCAGCCTCCGTAGACTTCTTTTCCATCTTTCCTGCAAATCTTACTCTAACCAGCCTGAGAGTTTTCTGACAGAGAGAATGGTTGTCCAGCTTGAACCATGCCAGTTGCCTAGGTCATCAAGTGTCGGCACTGGCTTTGACAACAGGTATGCAATGCTTATGCAGCATTTAAGCTTTACATATTTGGGAACTGAATAATTTGAAGATATTTTAAACGGGTCCTATCGGCACTGTGTCGCGTTTGATTCTTTGATTTTAAGATTTAAGGACATGGTTATCTCAAGCAAAATGGAGTGTAAATGGAAGGCAGGGAGGAATGCACGCAGTTTAAATTTCTCGCCTGCAACAATGGAATGTGTCCAAATTTATTGTCCAATAAAGCATACACAGCAGCAGTTGCTGGTGACAATGTAGTAGTGTATGCAGCACTGGGGGGGGGGCACTTTGTGAAATTAAAACACCTAAACTTAATATGCAAGCAATTAAAAATGATTGCAAATGATGACATAGCATCTTCATTTTAATATGAAAGTACCAAATGGATTAATGCATCGAAAACTATCTTTTTGTTTTTCTAGTTTAACAACAAGAATGACAATGATGCATTAATTTAATGAGTTAAAAACTGCAATAGTTTGGCTTCCGGGTAAGGAGAATAACATTCCTAGGATTAATTGCATTTTTTAAGGAGCTAGCATCATTGTAAGACACTGATACAGGACTTTTTTCCAGCTTTTGGTTCAGTATAAGACACAAACCCTCTGAGGGAACAGTTACATAACAATTGTGCCCATGCACTTCTCCACTGTATGCACTTATCTGTAGCAAGGTCCACAGAAGTTATGTCTGAATAGACATGGAGTTGCTGCTAGTGGCTTACTTGGAATAAGTGCCAGACAGACACAATACTCACATTACATGGTAGCGGAGACACAGCTTCTGTGCACAGCCATACGAATCAGTATGTTTTAAAAATTGGTAAAAACCACAACTTATGGCTTTCCCCATTGATTTGTAGGTGCTGAACTAGTTCTATGAATGGGTATCAAGATGGCAAGACACCGCATCCTCATTTGACACACTTTTTAAAGATCTTTGTATGCAGTAAAGTCATGACCCAGACCCATGCTTGTACTGGCATGACTGATTCAATGCGAACAAGCCTACAGAAAATGCAAGACTGCCCATGTAATAATATGGATGTGTAAATCAGCCTTTAGAAAGACAGATCTGGGTATCTCACAAATCAAAAGCTGCCCTATATTTTGAAATAAACCAACGGAGAAAGGAAGGCAGCTATTTCAAAATGTGTAATCGGGAGTATTTGTTTCGTAGGACCTGTTATCCTGGTTCTTGATGAAGTAGCCATTAACTATGTTTCGGGTAGCAAGGGAAATGGCCACAATGGGTAGCACAAATACAGATTATTTGCAGTCAAATTAATTAATATTATCAACAGACATATGGTACATTCCTTTTGAGAGGGCAGACTGAAGTATATGGCAAGCAAAATCAGCGTGAAAGTTTATAGAACAGTACTAAAAGAAATAAAGGCCAAATCTGCCTTTAGGCAGAAATCTGCAAGACCTTGCTCCTGCAATTTCAAGTTAATATATTGCAGAGAATTATGGAGTGGAATAGGCACATTGCTTTGCTGGCTCTGCAGCCAGCTTCTCAGGATCCAGTCACAGTAAAGTCAGGTCTTTTGGGTTCCGTCCCCCCATCTGCCGCAAACCAGCTATTACTCCTGTTAGTTTAAAGTGAGAATTCTAGTTCTTTGCAACTAGGGAGGTTTTTCTTTAGTTTGGCTGAAGATGGAAACCTTTGGGCCTTGCTGTAAAAACAATATTGAGTGGCTTTGCTTTCTGTGCTACCTGAGCACTGCTAGCCATGCATCTCAAGTCTCCTTGCACATGGAACAACCCTGAACCCCAAATGTTTAACACATTCTGCAAATATACAGCTATGGCAGACCACAAAGTTAAAAACATGAAAGGACTGGCAGCGCACAGAATACTGATACATACCTGGGCTTAGAAGAAGTCGATATTGATTCATTCCACTCAGTATTCCATCAACACACGAAGGCTACACAAACATTTCAATACCATTTACATTCATCAGAGATTTAGTACTGTGCATTGCTGCAACCCTTCAAGCATTTCCTCAGCACAACCACCAGTGTTTTTCATAGGCCTTGTGCAGAAGCAATAGCACCACGGATTGCACCCAGAGTCTCCTACTCCTCTGTAGATATTATTTGGCATTTGATAGACATGAATTTAGCAATGAGAGAGAGAAAATAGCCTGGATGCTTGCTTACCAAAAAATTAACACAACAGGGAAGTGCGTAGGAAAGTTAGGTGGCAGATTCACAACGAAAAAGGAGAAACTTATCTAGACTCAATTTTCAGAATCCATGTGTGACAGTCTAAATTTCAGAGGAAATGCGAGAAGGCAGAAGAACCAAAGGCTATAAATGTCTCCTTCCAAAATCATTTCGAGAACAAGAATTTATGCTAAGTACAAGTCTACAAGTCCTTAAGACATTGCGAAAAAGCTTAAGACATACTTGATGGTAAAAGGCATGAACTGCAGGAGTTATTGATAAATGCAGCAATAAACTTTGAAGGGCGTACTTAAAGAATGCACTTGGTAATGCGTGTATATATCAAAACAAACATACGCACGGACCACAGATACAGACACCAATTACATATACAAGGCTATATGCTGGTATAAAATCAAAATGTTAAAAGTAAGCTTGATTAGGACTCTACGCTGGTCTGCCTCACTAGTCGGAAAATGAAGCTCAGGCAACTTTGGTCTTGATTGTTCAACCTCACACCTGGAACTGTGAACACTCATTGCACTTTTAAGTAAAACCCAACCCAACCCAACCCTCTCTTTATAACCCCCAAAGCCAACATAATCCAATTCCCAACTATGCTCTTAGAACCATTCCATTGACAAGAAGTAACTTTATAAACCTTGCATCCCCATTTAGAATGGTATAAAGAAAAGAGACCTTTTTAGAAAACTTAAAAGTTCATTTTAACACAAAATGGAAATGAGTTGCTGTTTTATGCGGTTGATACCAGGTAACCTTCGGGTTACTTCTCTAAGGATCTGCTCGGTTGCAGGGGAGGGTCTTGAAGGCATTTTGCTGCTTAGCCTATAGGATAGTGCAGGTCTTTTTATCCTTGAAGGGGTTTTCCGAAGCAGGTATTCCCATTAGTAAAGGATCCTTCCTGGCATGCTCCTCACAGTAGCACATTAGATCTGCTGATGCCTTCGACACCTGAGGAATGTGTGAGAAGGGACACAGTAAATATGGAGCAGGTTGCCAACAACAGCCAACGAGCAAAATCTTACGAGATTTTGAAGTGGTATTTTTACGTTTTGTGTGGGGGGGAAATTCCCGAGAGGCAGATGAAAGTTCATGTTGATTGAGCCTTACATGGATTTAGAATAATACTGCATGCCTTTGTAAAAAAAATTAAAAGCAGCAGAAACCAGCAAATAAAACAAGATGTGAAAGAATCAATTGATGGTCAGATGTTTTGCATATTCCCCATTGTATCATTGGAGATTTTGTGCACTGACAGGGTGATAAACAAAATCTCTTCTTGGTGTTCTTAATCGGTATACATTTCTTCTCAGTATGTACATCAATTTTCACAGAGTGGCATTCTTTTTTAAGTACAATTCTCCACTAAATTCACATTGATGGCACACATACATATGTGAACACAATCCCAATATTTATGAGGAGAAAGATATCACTTCTCTCTGGGACTGCCTAGAGGAACATGTTCTTAACAGTAGGTGGTGATGCGATGATCCTGGTCCGACTGTACTGTACTAAATAGTTTCCGGGCCCACTTCAAAGTGCTGGTTTTGACCTGCAAAGCCTTAAACAGTTCAGGACTGCAATACCTCAAGGACCGCCTCTTTCCATATGAACCTACCCGGACCCTGAGATCATCTTCTGAGGCCTTCTTTCGTGTGCCCCCTCCTCGAGAGGTTCAGAGGGTGGCAAGATGAGAACAGGCCTTCTCTGCAGTGGCTCCCCGTCTGTGGAATGCTCTCCCCAGGGAAGTTCACCTAGCACCTTCATTATACACCTTTAGGTGCCAGGCAAAAATGTTCCTTTTTAATCTGGCCTTTGGTTGATCTTACTGACATCCAACACCCTTTTAGAATGTGTTTTTTGTGGGGGGCGGTGGGCTATTGGGTTATTGTTTTGATTTTTATCATGTTTTTCTGGTTTTATATCTTGATTTTATTCTGTGAACCGCCCTGGGATCACTGGGTATAGGGCAGTATATAAATTCTAATAATAATAATAATAATAATAATAATAATAATAATAATAATAATGTGCTCTGGCAAAGCAGGGGAAAGGAAGATTGTTTGCTTTATAAAGCAGATTTAAATAAACTAAAATGAATTGCTTTAAACAATGGTCACTGAGTATAAATAAGTTCTTCTTACCTTTATTCTTTCTATAGAAGCTTCTATTCTCAACTGCTGAACAGTTCTTCTGGCCTGAGCTATGTTGTTTGTTGTGCCGGGTGTTTTGCCAGACATTTTCACTGAGCTCTTTCAAGCACTGTAAAGAAAAGCCAACTGGTTATTTTTCTACAAATCAACAATGTTTTCTGATTAACACTGGTGATGGTTGTTCAGAAAATCCATCTGTTCAAATGGTCTTTGATCTGTGGTAAGATCTTACTAAGCTGGTAAGAAAAAATGATTTCACAGTACAGTAATAAAGCAGCAAAAACTATTGGGAATGTTGGGTTTATAGACATAAATTTTCAGTTTAACAGCTATTCCAGTTCATAACCACAGACATTTTCATTTTCAAATGTGTTACAAAGGGAAATTACCAAAGAAATTTGACTTCTGTTTAAGATCTACCTGTTTCACTACCTTAAAAAATAAGAAGGGACGATGTCAACATTATAATCAATAGCAATAGTTCTACAACATGAATGTACGAAGTGTTTTATTCTTCAGTTGCTCCTCTGTAAAATTAGGGTTGTGATCCCCACTATCTCATCTGCCCACATCTGCTTGTGCCAGTATCAATTAAGAGGAATGGAATGATGTCATCTTTAAAAAAATAGTTTACAGTTATACCTTGGATGCCGAACACCTTGGACCTCGTACGTTTTGGCTCCCGAACAACTGAAAACTGGAAGTGGCTGTTCCAGTTTTCGAACGATTTTTGGAAGCTGAACATCCGGCGTGGCTTCTGCAGCTTCCGATTGGCTGAGTGGGAATTTGAATCCAAGTCTCTAAAGTCGTAGTCCAGCACTCCCCTCCCCACTTCTCATCAGGGAGCAGGGGATGTGCTATGTGGTGTGAGTTCCTGCATCTCTACTTGCTCACAGGCACAATCCAGGCAGCACAATCAAGCTCTCCAAACAAATGGTAGCATTAAAGTCCCAGGTACATTTCTATATACTGTACACTGAATTCCTCACCTTTTCCTCCCCTTCACAACCCAAAGCAGAAATACTACTTCCTTTCCTTTTTAAGGTTTGGGGTAAATGTGGCAAATCATGCTAAGAGCACTTTATTATCATATCAAGTTTGTTTCTACTTATCTTTTCAATATTCAAGTTCTAATATACCCATCCCCCCCCAAATTTAAATCCGTGTTCCTTCAGAAAACGAAGGTGCTAAAACTGATTCAAAGTAATGCTCATCAGTGTTTATTCCAGGGATGGGAAAGCTGTGTGGCCCTCTAGATGTTGGACTCTTAACTTCTGTCAACTCCAGACAGGGTGGCCAATGGCCATGGGAGTTGTATTTCCAACATCACGTGGAGGTTCCACCACTAGTTACTATCCCTAGTTTATTCTCTGGTCCCATGCTGCAAAGGACCTTTTCAGAACTCAAATATTTCAAAGGCATTTTTCAAAATATTATGTAATTTCTTCTAAATTCTAAGCTCTAAATACATCTACAGAAGATGTCTCTGTGTTGGAAATCTGCAGTGATATGAGAATATAAGTGATTCAAAAGCAGAAGAAAGATACTATATATATATAAAAATCAAATCCCCTTTCTTTGGCTAATCCAAAAAGTATTGTTCCTCACTTTTGGACTCGACTGCACAGCCCAGAACAAGAGTTCAAAGAAGCAACTGAGTCACAGGGTTTTAACAATCCTAAGACTGGCTGCCTTCCAATGAATCGTCAAGACTTTGATCATCATGTTTAGCCAAAGCCTGACCACAGAAGCACATGACAGCCTCTGCAATGGCATATGAGTGGCTAAAATGCAATTCCTGAACAGATTTCAAGGTTATATCTGAAATGGTGCCAAATACTAAAATGTTTACTGATAGTTACGTGCGTAGATGCACTGTTACAGCCAAACTCTATGAAGTAATAAACAAGATTCTTGCATCTTGTGTAAGCAAGCAGAAAAAACACAGAAAAACAATAACAATACCAAGTCTGGCTCCGAGTAGAAAAGACAAAAAATCCCAACTCCTAAAACCAAACTACAGCACTAAGACATTATCAGTCTGAGTTGGTACTTTCACCCTTTTGCAGTTTACAGTAAGGTGTAAATCACTTAAGGCTTTGAAAATATTTTTTCATCACTATATTCACAATAGTGCATTCTGTTACGGCTTCACCCCCAGTAATACTAACACTTTGTATGTTGTAAACCTACTGAATTACAGAGCTGTCTTCAAAAGCCATAGCCTTACTGAGATGTCCAATTCAGTCAAGGGGGAGATTCTTAATGGGCATCCAAGATTAGTAACAGATTGGATGTGGGCTAATAAACTGAAGTTTTGTCCAAGCCAGGCATCCCCAAACTGCGGCCCTCCAGATGTTTTGGCCTACAACTCCCATGATCCCTAGCTAACAGGACCAGTGGTTGGGGAAGATGGGAATTGTAATCCAAAACATCTGGAGGGCCGAAACCAGGCTGACTTTTAATTAGGCGGTAACACTTAAACACAAATAATGTTGGATTAATAGGATTGACAGAAATCTACCTGGACAATTATATTTCCACTCTGCAGAATCTACACTGGATTAAGAAAGGGGGAACGCACAATTAAAATGATATTAAAATTGTTGCTTGTTTTATGTGCATCTATCACCCAGCCACTTTTTCTGTCTTGCTTGTTTCTAGTTGTTGTTTAGCTACTTATTAGATGCATTTGCCCCTTTTGATCATTATGAGACACTGGCACTCTAATAGCCGCCTACACTGGCACAGCTAGTTTTTCTTTTGAACACATGCCAATTCTGTGCATATGATATCTATAGAAAAAGAGCAGGGCTCCATAACAAAACATGTAGACAAGTACACAGCCAGTATAATCCATGAGAAATAGTGTCCAGAAGGGAGGGAGTACTATAATCCAAAGTCCTGCAGTAAGAACATGTATTAACGGGATCAGCTGCAGTGTTGGTGGCTATTAGAGTATCAGATCTCAGCAATGGCTTGTGCCAGACTGCACGAATGTGTCATCGTCCAAGCTTCCTGGCAGCAAATTCAGTTCCTACCCCTTCCTAGCAAAGTAATCTCTCTGTGGGTTGGAGGTGAGAGGGAATGAAGCATAGGACATGCCGTTATTTACAAGGGAAGGGAGAGCCACTTTCAATATGTGTTTTGTTAAGAAATCTCATCTGATGAACTTGGTTCACTTTAGAAAGCCAGAGAGGAGCGCTCACCACTGCAAACAAACACCCAAACCTTAATGCTGACATACAGGAAGGTCACTAACTGTGCAGTGCAATAGCTTTTGCGTGGCTTGCATGCCAGACCACTGCCACAAGTTGTGATGGCAGCTCGCCACACCCGAAGTTTCAGCTCCGACTGAGTCACTGGCTGCCTCCATAATCCTGAACAACAAATGATAGGCACGTTAGGTTAAAGGTCTCCTGATAAAAACTTGTTTCATAAAAAATGTGGGGAACTAGAACAAAGAGTCTTGTGGCGCCATAAAGCCTATCACATTCATTTTGTTTGCTTTCTATGATTAGTTTTTTATGGTGCCACAAGACTCATTTGTTCTTTTTGCTTCAGCAGCCTAACATGGCTACCCTTCTCGAAACGGGGAACCAGGACTGGGTGCATACCAGATATTTTAAGTCCCTCTCCCCTGGGAACTGTAGTTTACCTCTCATATAGCTATAGTTCCCAGCACTCTTAGCAAATTACACACCTTAGAGGTTCTGCTAGCTATGCATGTAAAACACTTGAGTACCGCAGAATCAGGAGTGCATGCAGTTCACAGACAAAAAAAACCCAACCCCTGTAACAAGATCACATTTCCTGTTGTGAAACTAAGTAAATAAAAGTCTGAATGCCGGCTGCCCCAGTGTGCGTAATCAGGGTGGTCTTCAAAAGACTCCTTACCAGAATTTCGACTACCCACTGCCAAAGTTCTCTTGCCACTGTCCCAAGGGCAGCACCTGAACTGATATGTTTATAGTTCTACCAGTAACACAGTTAGTATAACTATGCTACTCTCCGGACAGTTGAGTCAGGGGGGTGAACATTACCAGACAGTGACTGTAAATATTAACAACAACAACAACTTAGAAGGAGACATTGCTTTCACAGGGAAGAAAAATCTGGCTGTGTGCCCATTCACGACCTCTCCAGTACTCTAAAACCACAGGGCATAATGCAGCCCAAGGTCATCACTTTAACATTCCAGTGAATTCAATGGAAGAAACTGAAATGCACGTTATACTCTCTAGTCAGAATCTTAATTAAACAGATGTCTCTAATGCCCTGCTTCTAAGGAGTTTTACAAAATTTAAGAGTGCAATCCCAAGCACATTCACATGGGAACAAGTTGCACTGGACTTAAACAGGGTGAATAAGAATCTACATAGGATTGCACTCTTAGAAGTAAGGCTTAAAAGGGCATTGCTTCACTGTATTGTATCTAGCTTTTCAAATACATATTATTAGTCTAACACCCATACAAACCCCTATCTCTTTACACCTCTTCAATTTACGAAATATTAATGTTAAAAACCACACCAAACTAAACATTTTAAATATCCAAAGGCAGATACTTCTATTTTAGTTTTTTGTAACCAACACTTTACGGGATTATCACTATTACAAAATATATCTCCTAAGAATTTTTAAACACTAGCTGCCAAAAATCTGGTCCACAACCTAAACAAAACAAAACAGTTCTGACTTATTTGTGAACATTTTTTCAAGCCAGCTTTTGAAGATCCAATTCAGTTTCCAAAGCCATTTTATTTTCCTTTAAGCCGTTTTATTTTTGCACAAAAGGATCCTTAACAACGCACACACACCCCCCCATTTGTTCTGTCGCTGCTTCAATAAAATCTACACGGCTGGTGAAGACTCTTGACACTGATTAGCTGAGCAGGTGGGATGACACAAAACATTCAATTGCTTAGGAAACTAAGTAAGTTTAAAATCCACTTCTGTGCAATGGACAGTTGTCTTTTTAGCTGGAATCTAAACAAACACAAACAGGCTGAGGACAGGGAAGATGTTCCAGAATACAGGGAAGCTAAGAGATGGAGATGTCAAAGCCAAGGAAGTTGAAGGAAGTTTGGTACACTGTAGGCAAGTGACTGGCCAAAAGGGGGAACTTGAACCGCTAGATATAGAACAAGGTTTAATATAAACAGCTGAGGAAATAGGAGCAAAAGGCGGCTAATGAAAAGGGACTGGAGAAATCTTTCAACACTTTTCACCTGGAATGGTCCACTGGGGGTGGGATGAGAAGCTAAGAAGCAGATGGCAGCTTGAAAAGCAGAAATATGAAGAATAATGACACCAGTTAGCTTTGTGGTTAGAGCACGGTGCTGATAACGCCAAGGTCGTGGGTTCAATCCCAACATAGGCCATGGGTGGGGATACAGGTGGTGCTGTGGTCTAAACCATTGAGCTTCTTGGGCTTGCTGATCAGAAGGTCGGCGGTTTGAATCCCCGTGACAGGGTGAGCTCCCGTTGCTCTGTCCCAGCTCCTGCCAACTTAGCAGTGCAAGTACAGTAGATAAATAGGTACCACTGCGGTGGGAAGGTAAAAGGCGTTTCCGTGCGCTCTGGTTTCCATCACAGTGTTTCATTGTACCAACAGTGGTTTAGTAATGCTGGCCACATGCCCCGGAAAGCTGTCTGTGGAAGAATGCCGGTTCCTTTGGCCTGAAAGCGAGAAGAGCGCCGCAACCCCATAGTCGCCTTTGACTGGACTTAACCATCCAGAGGTCCTTTACCTTTTTACCCTACCTAGGCCACCTGAATATTTCTGCATTGCAGGGGATTGGATTAGATGATCCTTGGGGTCCCTTCCAACTCTATAATTCTATGGTGTGGGAAATGGGAGCTGAAGGATGAGGTGAGGAAAGGAGTCAAGGAGTCAAGGAGAAAGTAAGACTAGCTATAGCCCCACTGGCAGGAAGGAAGGAAGCAGGCTTGGCTATGTGGGCCATAGGGCACAAGCTGCTAGGTATAGAGTTTATATTCTGATCACAGAATTCTGTACCCGTGGCTTCTATTGCCATTGCAAGTGGTATGACTCATGAACCCCAAGAGGACAAAAGGAGCGAGTGGAGGATTAATCCAACCAACTCTTCAGCTACAGCCTTCTTCTACTACTATTTATAAATTATATACTTCCTAGGAGATTTTATAGACTAGATACTCAAAGTACATATGACTTCACCTTTCAAAGGAAGGGGAAAGAAGCATGAGAGCAAAAGATATGACTCAATTACTGTGGAAATTAGATCAGTTTTCAGCAGGAAGAAATGCAACTGTACTTTCGGATAAATATTTGGCTTTGAGCCAATTGCAATGTAATTACATTAGTCAGAACTCAAGAATAGGAATTCAATCTAACAACCCATACTAACTGCTACCTACCCACCACTTGAAATTATGAAATACAGTAATAAATTCTAGCCAGTCAACTTGCCCAGAAAGCTAGAAATGCCAAATAGTGTATTTTAAACATCTAGTAGCAGATACTTTAATTATAGTTTAATGCAGTGCTTTTTTTCTTTAAAAAAACACTCAAGAAAATAACAATTTAAATAGTTCAAATTGGGGAAAATAAATACAGTAGATGGACAAAAGTACAGAGATTCACAAAATGTTTAAGGGGTATGCGTACCCCTGCGTACCCCCAGAAAAAATCACTGGTTTAATGATATGTTTTTGTACCCAACATTTGTTAACTTGACTGTGCCCAATGGAAGTGTTTTGCTAATTTTACTATACAGTCCAACTGTAGGAAAACTGACCAGACAAGCTTTGTGGAAATGACAAACTAGAGGATGATATCATGATTTTATAGCGTAAGACTGAATAGTCATATGCATCATAAACTATTGCTCGTTATAATTGTTCCTTCTTCTCTTAAAAATAATAATCAAAGAGCAAAAACCGAGAAAGCTCGAAGTCTGGATTGTGAAACTCTAAACACTAAAACACCACCAAATTACTTGCTCTTCCCAGAAATTCAAAGCAATTCCAGATCATTTCAAACTTATTCACACTTTTCTTTTCATATACTCTATCAACTAAGAACCCTTTAGAAAAAGGTCTTCTATACATGAAGAATTCAAGTTCCCATTCCATATTTTTCTTTATTTGTCCGAACAGCCAATAAACATTACGTACTAAACTGCATTGTGTTCAGCAAGACACATACATAGGGATGTTCATTTGGTGTATTTGCCTCTTTAAAAGAACCATATGAACTAATTTTAGAATACTGTTCTGCTTTTGTTTACAAACTATGTGAAAATTTCCCAAAGTCACAGTGCAAATGTTTAAAACACTCACCGTAGGTATAAATTTCAAAATTTAAAAGGTAAGCTCCAAATGAGGTGATTAAAGGTCAACCTACCCTGTTTCTCCTATTTTAAGACGTAGTCATAAAATAAGCCATAGCAGGATTTTTAAGCATTCAAGGAATATAAGCCATACCCCGAAAATAAGACATAGTGATAGGCGCAGCAGCAATGCCGGCCGCGGCAGGAGGAGGAGGAAAAAAATAAGACATCCCCTGAGAATAAGCCATAGTGTTTTGTTTTGTTTTTGAGGAAAAATAAATATTAGACGGTGTCTTATTTTCGGAGAAACACGGGTAGCTTATTTTGCTGACTCTCTTAGACCATGAATGTACAAACTACCTGCTGAGTGAAATGCAATTAACTCACAATGACAAAGCATGCAGGAGAATTATGCCTGTGTCGCTTTGTGGGCAGCCTTGCTGTTCACTACAGTTACAAACGTTTAGCTCATACAACTTTTCTAAATCAAGTACCGGTAACTATAAACTGGGTTCTAACAAAAGACAAATATAGAAAACTACAGTTAGTTACCTTTAATTGCAAGCTTTTACTCTGGTCTGATTTGAAGCCAACTTACAGTGATAACTTGGTAACAATGAAAAAACGAGATCCAGTATCACTGATGTAAGTGGCTCAATGACACAAGGCATGAGAATGGGGTTCTGCTCCCAGTTCAGATTTGGTGCGGGGTTCTCCTTCCCACCATAGTTATTTCAGAGAGCAGGATAGTGCTGCAGGAAGGTAAAGCAGCTGTGACGTTCACTATCCAATTATCCAATGCATCCTCACTAACTTTTCCTTTGAGGATTAACAGTGTCTCAAAATGTGAATAGCAACAATATTCTATAACTGTGAGAAACAATCCTGTGGCAGATTTCACAAAAACAGGAAAACTCCAACAGCGCACTATGTTCAAAAACATATCTGTCTTCTCTGGGTTTTTTCAAAGGTGAACTGCTCTCTGCACACTCAGAATGAACCTTGGTCCAGATTCCTGATCTAGCCAGAGTTGAATATTTTTAGGTTCAGTATATGCCACCTTCGTTGAACTCAGCAGATCTGAAAGTGCTTAACTCTGGCTGGGTTATGACCCCTGTGTTTAAACTTTATAGAAAAATTATCAGCCAAGTCCCAACAACAACAAAAACAACAAAAACCAAAACCTCTGGATGGCATTGCTTTGTGATTGCAGCAAAAGCCTTTCCATATAAGGCAATTCACACGCTCTATTTCTGGTCCTGCATTACTCAGCATGATTTGGTCATTCTAGGCTTACTCATTGAGGCAATACTGAAGTGACGAAACCACAGACTGACAGAGCAGAAATGATTCTTTCTCCCCAAAATATGATCATGTACTCTTCAAAATGTTACCGTTCATGCTATTAGTACTTACTCCTCCTTCTTACAGACCAATATTTCAGACTGCAAGAACAGAACAAAGCAATTTAGTGTTCAGCGTTTAAACATCATCTTTCAGTGTCTATTCACCTCACCACCACCGTAAGAACTTGAAGCTCTCACTCATTTAAATATCACTTGATTCTGTCTGAAAGCAAAAAGCTTAGAAGAAGCCAACAATCTGTGGATTCAGTGTCAGACTTAAATACTGCACAGTACTTGTATGAACCTGGTGCTGATTCTTTCAAAGCAGGGGCCTGAACACAACCCTCAGCCAGGAAGGAGGTGGCCCCACCAGTCAAAAGATGTCACAGTGCCCAGTGAGTATCCCTGAATTAACCCTTGACCAAGTTTCTGGCAAGCAGACAGGAACCACCCATTTAAAGAAGAGATTTAGTGACTCATTTTATTCCACAGGAAACCTCTGAAGTCAAGAATAAGTCTATGAACTCCCACTTTCCCCTTCTGCCTTATAATTCACAAGCCATCCTTCCTCCCCATCTGTGCACTAAATGAAACACCTAAAGAAAGGGAAGTTCAGAAAAGAGAGTATCCAGCTGCAAAGGAAGACAGGGTTCCTGAACTCATGCAGATGAGGAATCTTGGCAGGTGCAGTTAAACAAAAAACTGCAGCACTGTTACACGTAAAGCTACATTTATTTATTAATAGCTTCCCATGAAGCATCACAAAGTGATTGAATGACACACACACACATTATTTACATACATAATCTAATGCAGATAAAAACTGGAATGACAACCTCCATTTTAAAAGCTTGTTAAAAGGTCTTCAGTAGGTGCCAAAAAGACTGTAAAAAGATGGCAGGTGCTACCACATTAAACGACTAAACAACAACAACAACAACCACATTAAGCCAAGAAGGGCAATGGTTGAGGGAGCACATGGTTAGGCGCACAGATGCAAACACTTTGTCTATATGCCATCAGGCTGCATCAAATGAAACCAATCCCACAGCGTCACTTGCAAACCTCCCTGGAGGCTGCAATAAATTCTCTCTTGTACTAAAAGCATGCAGATTTCCTCCCCTCTCTGGTCATCTCAAAAAGGAAAATAGCTGCAACTAAATAAAAACAAAAGGCTACAAGGAAGGACTCCTAAGTGGAGATTGTGAGGAGATACATTACAGTTGTACCTTGGAAGCCGAACGGAATCCGTTCCGGAAGTCTGTTCGACTTCCAAAACGTCCGGAAACCAAGGCGTGGCTTCCGATTGGCTGCAGGAAGCCACACTGGATGTTCAGGTTCCAAAAGAACGTTTGCAAACTGGAACACGCACCTATGGGTTTGCAGTGTTCGGGAGCCAATACGTTTGAGTGCCAAGGCGTTCGGCTTCCAAGGTATGACTGTACTTGTGTGCATATGTTACATGTGTGTATACAAACTCACACTTGCTACACTGAATTCAGCAGAACTAAATGCTGTTCAACACTTTATGCAACAAACACTTTTGGGGAGGGCTCCAACAAAATTCCACGTTTCTTGGAGATACAGCCAACTGATGTTCCTTTAGCTTTTAGGGATGTGTATCTAGCCTTCATGTGTTTACTGGAGGAAACACCGAGAGAACACCATTGTAGCTGCGGCAAGTCATGACTGTTGCATGAAGTGTGAAGCAGCCCTTATAAACTGGCTGATGTGTCTAGTTTACAGGTCTGCAAGCTACCTCTCAATTTAAAACAAAAATCTCTCTTCCACTTTTAAGTATTATTCAATAAAACGGCCACATTCATTCTGCTATGAAACAATTAAAGGTTTGGACAGAACCTTTGGAGGTTATGAATATCTTTGTTTAATGCCTGCTGTAAACTTTTCATGACCCTTTCCTGCTTCATTAATGCTCCCTGCACTACCGGTACTTCCAAGTTTCTCTTTCTTGGCTCTAAATCGACCTTTGAGCAAAAGTTAATAGCCCAATAGCCATGCTCAGCTCACATTCTTTTACAAATGAATTTGGACTACTGAACAGCTGTCACTAAGAGTGGAATGCAGAGGACTCAAGGAAACCATAAAGTATGGGTAACTATCTTTACTGGTAGATTAAAATATAACTTCTTTCACTTTAACATCAAATTCCAGACATATATTGGCTCAGTTCTGATGTTCTTCATTGGCCAGCTGCCAAATCGTTTATTTTTAAAGTGTGCACCCCACTTTTCCTAAGGAAAAAATTCAAAGCAGCTTACAAAATAAATCATAAAAAGCAATTACATAAAAAACAAATTTAAAACTGCCAATCTAGCAATAAGAAGTCGCAAAAAGGTGGCTGTGGTAAAAAGTAGAGCACCTCTCAACTGTAAAATGTGAACCAGCATTTGCAATCCCATCCAATGTGGGCTGCACACTTCTTTTCAGACCAACAGTTCCCCTAAACCAGGCATGTCCAACAGGTAGATCGTGATCTACTGGTAGATCACTGGACATCTGCAGTATATCCCTAGTAAATCATTGGATCCCCCCCACAGAAGCTGAACAACTGTGGCTCCCCTAAAAAAAAGCTCAAAATTTTACCTCCTCCCTGAAAACCCAACAACTTTGACCTGAACCACCCCAAAATGTGCCTTCCTCCTTCCTAAAAAAAAGCTCAACAATTTTGACTGGACCCCAAAAAAGGGGGTAGATCACTGCCAGTTTTTAACTCTGTGAGTAGATCGCAGTCTCTTGGGAGTTGGCCACCCCTGCCCTAAACCAAGTTGTGGCAAAAAGGAGTCCTCAGCAGATTATCACACTCCCATCTCTCCTTATAGACCCAAATCCCCTCCTTCCTGGAGAACTAGTGCAGAGTTTTGCCGCAAGAAAATGTAGCTGTTTATGGGGCTTGGAGATCTGAAGCACAGAATTTCCAGCACTCTCATGGCATTGATACCCTTGGCTACTGGGGTGGGGTGGGGTGGGGTGGGGTGGAGGAAGCATGGCATTGTTGAAACACTGTTTAATTTATGTATGTCACATAGACGCCCCTGAATTCAAGATGGCAACTCCTGCACATTGGGTTTGTTTTTGGGTTAGACAACTAAGCAATGTGCAACAGAAGCAATGGACCTGGAGAAGATATTCAACATACTACCATTGATAGTGAAATCTTAGTCTGGTAACTACCTCGGTTTAAGTACGCTTCGGTTTGAGTACTTTCAGTTTAAGTACTCCGCGGACCCGTCTGGAATGGATTAATCCACTTTCCATTACTTTCAATGGGAAAGTTTGCTTCAGGTTAAGTACGCTTCAGGTTAAGTACGGACTTCCAGAACCAATTACACTCATACTTTGGGTTAAGTACGCTTCAGTTTAAGTACTCCACGGACCATCTGGAACAGATTAATCCACTTTCCATTACTTTCAATGGGAAAGTTCGCTTCAGGTTAAGTACACTTCAGGTTAAGTACAGACTTCCAGAACCAATTGTGTACTTAAACCGAGGTACCACTGTACACCTAAGTTTAAGGTTAGAATGATCAGCAATATTCTCATAATGCTAAATGATTTTTCAAAAACAAAGTTCGTGTATATTAAACACAGAGTGAACAGGGTGCCAGCCAATGTGAGTCATACTCAAGAGTAAACTTGTCCATTTATTTCAATGGGCCCTGAGTGTGACTAACACAGTGGCTGTCACCCGTACTGTCTAATAGTAGTTGTTTGCTATTTTCTTAACTAAATTTCAAACCATTTGCCTATCCATTTATTGTACCTAAATTCAAGCACCCCAGGGATACACACAAGATTTAAAAAAGAACTTAATAGCTCTACTTTAACAAAAACTTTCACCAATAAGCTTATTATGTTAGTTACTGTATATTCTTCATGTTTAATTGCCAGCTACAGAGTCTTACTAATGACTAATTTGTTTATACTTAGAAAGTTGCAGTCTATTGTTTGCAAGGACTACATACTTCATTGCTCATAGAAGACCGAGCTCGTGATCTATGACTAACCCGAGCTCAAGCCAGATTAAAATGTAATTGGACCCTACAATTAAGAATACGTACCAATATTGTGCCCATGCCCATTTTGTCCTAGACAATCCCAAAACTCATTTGTGTTCCCAAGGGGTAGCTGCCACCATAACAGTTTAGCTTCCTTTTCCATGGATCCCTGAATCCATTACACAATCCATTATCAGATCCCTGAAGCATTATCAGATCCCTGAAGCATTTGTACATTTCTTGAAAAACTATTTCCAGTGAAGTTCTGAGCTTCAAAAAGGCTATCTGGACCAAACTCTGTTACGGAGCCTAAGTCCTCTAAATGTAAAAGTTTCTAACAAACTAGGAAACATTTCCCAGAATTTATTTGTCAGAAGGAGAAAACAGATGGGGCCAAGGTACACTACAGAAAAAGTAACTCTAAGACAGAAAATGTGTGGCATAAAACACATGCGGGAAGCAAAAGCTCTTTGTGAGCTAAACCACAATGACCAGAGGGAAATGGCTTCCCAATTGCAAATCAGACAATTAGTTTTCTGAAGACTGCCACAGGAAACATTCATCCAGGTGTCATAACGATGGACGCCCAGTGACTAGAAAATGTATGGCACTTTATACATCATAAATATCAATAAATAAATATTAATAAATAATCTTTCCAGAATAAAAAGGAGGATGCAACACACTTATCTCAGCCTTTTCCTCAGAAATACTAAAACGGTCTACAGCAAGGAGATTATATAGGGTGGTATTTGATGCTAGACCTACCGGTACTCAGACCCACTGAAGTAAATAATCACAACTAACTTAAGTTCATAACTGCTTCGGTTTTCGAATACTTTTCGGCTTATGTATTGAGTTTTCCGGAAGTACGGCAAATGCTTCCAAAAGCAAATGCTTCGGTTTTCGAATGTTTCAGAAGTCGAATGGCCTTCCAGAATGGATTATGTTTGAAAACAGAGGAACCACTGTATTTCCCTTTTAACCAGAAGGACAGGAAATACTCCAGTAAGTGATCACAAACTAGTCTAGGTCTCCAATTCACAGTATACTGTATAAAGTAAGAATGGAAAAAGAGAATTTCCCCTGCACAATTAAGACGGCTTAATCACAAACTGGCATGCAGGGTAAGTTTAAGAGTGCATTTTTTAAAGGGGGGGGGAGGGAAAGGCAAGCCGCACAAGATTTCTAGTTTAGACTCAACTCTTGTTGTCTCATTCTTTCCCCATAAATGTTCTGCAGGCAAACTAATTCCTTCAGTGGCGTCTTGCGGCCTTCCAGTTATAAATGCAGACACCTGTGCAGTGCTGTTACTAAACTTCTCGATCAGGTAAACAGTTCTGCTGACAATAACAGAAAGGAATGGAATCTAGTTCAGTCTGCTTTAGCAGTTGTTGTTATTACCATGTAAGATCGGCAGTTTTCATTCTTAAGGTGTTCCAAGACATTAAGGTAAAGGTAAAAGGTAAGGAGATTCTGAGTTTAGTTACCAGTACAGTGGTACCTCTACTTACAAATAACTCTACTTACGAATGTTTCTCCGCCATCTTGGATGCTGTTTAGATAGGATTTTTTCTACTTACGAATTTTTAGATAGGGTTGCTTCTATTTATGAATTTTTCCTCCCAATGCATTCCTATGGGATTCGACTTACAATTTTTTTCGACTTACAAATGTGTGTTCGGAACACATTAAATTCGTAAGTAGAGGTACGTACTTTCCAAAAACTCTATTTAAGGAGCAGATTTGATCTGTACGTTTGCCTCCTATTAGAAATAGTAAAATTTCTACTACTTTCTAAGTATTTGTGAAAGCCGTTTTAGTAATGTGCTCTTTTGAAGGTCCCTCTGACAATCTTTACATGAAACTTTTTTTTTTACATGTTACAAGTTTCGTTCATTGCTACTTGCATAGTGATTTCGCAACCATTTCCTGTTCATACTTACTAGTCTTGTCATCCACAATCCATGATTTAGTGTTAGGTGGAAAGTTCAGGTTTCAAAATTTTTATTTTACACAATGTTGGTTAATAGAGGGAAATGTGTCACGCGTCACAGGGTGTCATCTCCTCATCAAAAATACATTTTGCAAAATCCCAGGATTTTTACAGTTTGCTGCTTGTCTCACTGGTTGCAATGCACAAACGCCCTTTAGCTACGAAACTATAATACTGCACCAAGCCGTGGCAGATTGTATATGTAGTTTTCTCTGGTCTGGCTCCCTTCTAAGCGCTGCTATCACTACAGAGGGAGGCCAAGGGAATTTATCAGATAATAGGGGACTGGCTGCTCCTTCTATTATTAGTTGTGAAGCTCCATTAATGGGTGGATTTTATATGAGCTGGTTAAAACTGAATTTGGGAATACCAAAAATGGCATGCAGAGAGATTAGGATTAAGGAGCTCAGGCAACAGGACAAAGACAGGCACTCCAGGAAAATTCTCTGCGGGGAATAATCTTGTCATAATAATAATAATAATAATAATTTATTATTTATACCCCGCCCATCTGGCCGGGTTCCCCCAGCCACTCTGGGCGGCTTCCAAAAAAAAACAGAAATTCTAAAATACAGAAATCCATCAAACATTAAAAGCTTCCCTAAACAGGGCTGCCTTGAGATGCCTTCTAAAGGTCTGGTAATTGTTCTCTTTGACCTCTAGTGGGAGGGCATTCCACAGGGTGGGTGCCACTACCGAGAAGGCCCTCTGCCTGGTTCCCTGTAACTTGGCTTCTCGTAATGAGGGAACCGCCAGAAGGCCCTCGGAGCTGGACCTCAGTGTCCGGGCAGAACGATGGGGGTGGAGACGCTCCTTCAGGTATACCGGACCGAGGCCGTTTAGGGCTTTAAAGGTCAACACCAACACTTTGAATTGTGCTCGGAAACGTACTGGGAGCCAATGTAGGTCTTTTAGGACCGGTGTTATGTGATCTCGGCGGCCGCTCCCAGTCACCAGTCTAGCTGCCGCATTCTGGATTAGTTGTAGTTTCCGGGTCACCTTCAAAGGTAGCCCCACGTAGAGCGCATTGCAGTAGTCCAAGCGAGAGATAACTAGAGCATGCACCACTCTGGAGAGACAGTCAGTGGGCAGGTAGGGACTCAGCCTGCGTACCAGATGGAGCTGATAAACAGCTGCCCTGGACACGGAGTTGACCTGTGCCTCCATGGACAGCTGTGAGTCTAAAATGACTCCCAGGCTGCGCACCTGGTCTTTCAGGGGCACAGTTACCCCATTCAGGACCAGGGAGTCCTCCACACCCGCCCGCCTCCTGTCCCCCACAAACAGTACTTCTGTCTTGTCAGGATTCAATCTCAATCTGTTAGCCGCCATCCATCCTCCAACCGCCTCCAAGCACTCACACAGGACCTTCACCGCCTTCACTGGTTCTGATTTAAAAGAGAGGTAGAGCTGGGTATCATCAGCATACTGATGGACACCCAGCCCAAACCCCCTGATGATCTCTCCCAGTGGCTGCATATAGATGTTAAAAAGCATGGGGGAGAGGACAGAACCCTGAGGCACCCCACAAGTGAGCGCCCAGGGGTCTGAACACTCATCCCCCCCCACCACTTTCTGAACACGGCCCAGGAGGAAGGAGCGGAACCACTGCATGACAGTGCCCCCAGCTCCCAAGCCCTCTAGACGGTCCAGAAGGATGTTATGGTCGATGGTGTCAAAAGCCGCTGAGAGATCCAGCAGAACAAGGAAACAGCTCTTACCTTTGTCCCTAGCCCGCCGGAGATCATCGACCAGTGCGACCAAGGCAGTTTCAGTCCCATGATGAGGCCTGAATCCTGACTGGAAGGGATCCAAATGGTCCGCTTCTTCCAGGCGTGCCTGGAGTTGTTCCGCAACCACTCGCTCAATCACCTTGCCCAAGAATGGAAGATTTGAGACTGGGCGATAGTTGGCCATATTGGCCGGATCTAAAGATGGTTTTTTAAGAAGCGGTTTAATAACCGCCTCTTTCAGCGGGTCTGGGAAGGCTCCCTCATGGAGAGAAGCATTTACCAACCCGCGAAGCCCATCGCCCAGCCCTTCCTGGCTAGCTTTTATAAGCCAGGATGGGCAAGGATCAAGGAGACAGGTGGTTGGTTTCATTCGTCTAAGCAGCCTGTCCACATCCTCGGAGGTAACAGATTGAAATTGATCCCACAAAACTTGACTAGACAGGACTCTAGCACTCCCCCGCCCCGGCCCTGCTCCCACGGTGGAGTCTACCTCTTCCCGAATCTGAGCGACTTTATCTGCAAAAAACTTTGCAAAATCATTGCAGGAGATCATGTGGCCCGTACTGGGCCCGGATGGAGCAGGTGGTTCCGCTAAATTGCGAACCACCTGGAAGAGTCTCCTGCTGCTGTTTTCTGCAGATGCGATGGAGACAGTGAAGAAGGTCCTCTTCGCCGTCGCCATTGCCACTTGGTAGGCTCGAAGTTGAGCTCTAGCCCGTGTCCGGTCTGATTCAAAATGAGTTTTCCGCCACCGGCGCTCTAGCCGTCTCAACGACTGTTTCATTGCCCTCAGCGCCGGGGAAAACCACGGGGCTGTCCGGGCTCCATGCAATCTGAGAGGGCGCTTCGGAGCCAGACAGTCAATAGCGCTGGTTAACTCCGCATTCCAGCGGGCCACCAGGGAATCAGCTGAAAGGCCATCGACATGGGATAAAACATCCCCTACCACTCTTTGGAAGCCAATTGGATCCATTAAGTAGCGGGGGCGGACCATCCGAATCGGTCCCACCTCCCTGCAGAGGGAAAGGGTTGCGGAGAAGTCCAGTTGCACCAGAAAGTGATCATGTCATTCCCTGGACATCTGGCCAGTTGACCAGCAGCCTCTCTCCCTTATGTAAAAACTTCTAGAAAACTTTGTCCAATGAGCAGCTAGGCTATACCACCCTGAATCAAAAGGTTCGAGCCCCAACCCTGTGAGGCTCCATATGACATTTTGCCATTTTAAACTTAAATGAGACTCATGTCTCATCAAATAATTATTAGAGAAAACTGATGTGGCACAATACTGAATGGCCAGCAACACAAATTAAACTCCCATGTGTTGCTTTCGGAAAGGTCTGTAAATTGTGGAACTTGACAAACTTGTTATAAGTCTATCTTGTTTATTCCATTGAGATCCCCTAAGGGAAGTACTAGTCAAAGGAAGAATACTGGGGAAATGTCTGCCCTGAGAAAAAGCTGGTTCTCTGCACGTGAAGGGTAAGAGCATAAAAACGTAAGAAGAGCGCTGCTGGATCAGACCGAAGGCCCATACGATCCAGCATCCTGTTCTCACAGTGGCCAACCAGATGCCCATAAACCCACAAGCAAAACCTGAGTACAACTATACCCTCTTCAGTTGTGATTTTCAGCCACTGGTATTCAGAGGCATATATTGTTGGTGTAACATACCCATCATGACTAGGAGCCATTGGTAGCCTTAATCTCCATGAATTTGTCCATTTCTCTTTTAGGTTGGATTTTTAAAATTCTCAAATCTTTTACATATAGACACCCCCTCCGTGGACAGGTAGTGATCCCTCAACCTAATGGTGTGACTCAGCATCAAGCATTCTGTAGTTCCCCAATGGACATACAGGCTAGAAAGCAAGCCATCCAATGCAATTCCACCTGACCTTTCCGTAACAAGGAATGATACTTATTATACCTATGAGTCAAAGGTAATTGCGCTAATAAGCTTTCGAAAGCTCACCCTTCCTTTTCCTTGGTGGGGATCATTCATTTATTCAAGATGTCAAGAAATACCATGAAACATTCTGTCTCATTCCCAGAACAACGAGTGCAAAGTCCAGAGTTTTTCAGTTTGGTTATTTGTACAAACTCTCTTGACTTTAAAATGATAAACTATAATGGCCAAGCAGAAAAAATCTGGGTCTTGCATTCTGCAAAAAACCCCATACACTCCTAGAACAAGGTGTGCTGGTACACTTAAAGGTATAATTTGTGTCTTCTATGCTTTGAAATAAAGATTGCACCTAACATCTCTGGAGCTATGTGTAGTTATAGTCTATACTGGTTCTCAAACCTTTGTGGGTAGATTATAAAAGAGAAAGCTTTGTTTACAGCAGTTGTTACAAACTCCCTGGTAGCCAAAGCATATCAGCCAAGTTATTTTTTAAAACCATCAAATTTCTACCTGTACACTGAAAAATTCTATATTGAATGAAACAATTGGAGTGTAGAAAAAGCAATTAATATATACGAGAAAGGCTCAAAACTAAAATACATAATATAACAACAATCTGAGTCAGACTAAAAAAATATATCTTCTAAAGGCTATCTTATGATTTTCAAACTTTTGGGACTGGCAGCCCCAATATTATTCTATGCCAACTCCACAAATCCTTCATGAACTATAATCCTCTTCATCAGATTTTTTTTTAAAAAGCACCGATTTCAGACTAATGATCACATTTCAGATGATGAAATGATAAACAGGATTTCAAGTTATATTTTATATGAATAAAAATGTTATCATAATAAATATATATATATATATATAATTTGCAGGAAAGGGTTTTAATCAGAATACAGTATGTACTGTATTATAATTCCTGCCCAGGAGTCTTAGTGGCAAAATCTATGTACTCTTCTGTTCTGGCGTATGATTATGCAGCCAACTTCCTCTGCATTAAGTTGGACTCTAGCCTCAAGTTAGTCTAATTCTGGTTGCAGAACTGTTTAATGGTTGATTTGGTACTGTATCAGCAGAGGACTGACCTCTAGTGGACAAATGGGAGAGCCAATTCAGCAGAGTTGACAATGAACAGAAAATTAATTCCATTTTACATTAAACTAGAACAGATGAGAATAAAATAAGAGCTGAAATTGTGCGTTGAAAAAGTCAAACACATTTAAAAATCGGTATTTATCCACTGCACAGATAATAAATTATTTGATGGATAAACATAACGTAAATTATTGAAGGGAGAGGGGAACCCCCCTAGGCTTAATTCAGAACTCACAGAGCAGATTGCCAACAGAATAGGGGACAAGCAGAGGAGCTCTGTGATCTTTCATGAACCCAACTACAAGCAGCAACCCAAGTACTGACACACAGTGAGAGAGGCCAGCTATGTCCGAAGGACCAATGACACACCTCCTGAGCTTGACCTGGTGGAGATAGTAACCCCTGGTACCCCGGAGCTCTTGCTACCAAGAGTGTAACTTGCTGCAATGCCTGCTTCCCAACACACATAGCATGAAATTATTAGAGATTGCCCATTTACAGCTTTCCACCCCTCAGGAAGGAGATTGACCCTAGGATACATAGTGAACATAACAGACCGAGTATGTAAGTGTCTGGATCTAGGAACCCATCAGGACAGGTTGTTTGGTCTCTAAGAATTGTCAAAGGTTCTGGAGGATGTCTGACCATTCAGCTTTGGTGCGATATGCAGCCTCCGCAAAGGCTCTGATTACTTATTGCCATCAGCGAAAGACTAATTGCTAGTTCTACTTTCTCCCAACCACCCTATGGGCTCAATCTTGTCGGGAGTAGGCACTATCCGAATTAAATATTACTGTCCTGTCTGCAGTTGTAAAGTGAAAACTGAGCAACAAAACATTTTCTTTGTCTTCTGAAACAGGTGAAAAGTTAATTTAAACTTTAGTCAAGGGGCAAGAGCGTGGGCACATATTCTATATAATAAAATAATAATAATAATTAATAATTAATAATTAATAATAATGATATAATTTATTATTTGTACCCCACACATCTGGCTGGGTTTCCCCACCACTCTGGGCGGCTTCCAACAAAAATTAAAATTTTCACATTAAAAACAGGGCTGTACTATTTGTACGTAGTACTGTGCAAAGTAAAGGTAAAGGTAAAGGGACCCCTGACCAGTCGCGGATGACTCTGGAGTTGCGGCACTCATCTCGCTTTACTGGCTGAGGGAGCCGGCATACATGTGGCCACCATGACTAAGCCGCTTCTGGCGAACCAGAGCAGCACACGGAAACGCCTTTTACCTCCCCGCTGGAGCGGTACCTATTTATCTACTTGCACTTTGATGTGCTTTCGAACTGCTAGCTTGGCAGGAGCAGGGACCAAGCAACGGGAGCTCACGGGGATTCAAACCACCGACCTTCTGATCAGCAAGCCCTAGGCTAGTATGGTATTAGTTAAAGGCAAATTTAGAATTCATCATAGAATTGCACTTAAGATTTCTATGGAAGATTTGCTTGTGAAACCTCCAGGTGGCACTATAAACCTCATCTCTGAATTTAAATAATTTTCAATTATTTATCTATAAAGATACAAGGAACATCTGGATTCAAAAATAAGGTTTCTGCTGTGGTATAATATTTACCTTCTAGTGTGAATGACAGGAACAGTCTGGCTATTAAAGCACCAACTAGGAATCAGGTAATTAGCTTCCGATTCTTGCTCTGCGACAAATCTTGCACTTGGCCTTTGGAAAAATCTGGAAAACAGATATTAAGTGGAATGATGAGAAAAGAAGACAGTAGCATCTGGAAAGGAGAGAGAGTGTTTTCCTACTGCAACAGTATAAAATTACTTCTTAGGATGTACAAATTTACCAATATTATTAGCGCTGAACATGATGGCCTGATGAAAAGACCTGGTGCTTTAAAAAAGGGGGGGGGGTTATGAACTGCCACCCTAACACAAAGTTAAACAAAGGAAAGGGTGGGATTCAGCTAACCAGTCCTGTCAACAGAAATCTTGTGCAAGGACTTCTGCAAGCACAATGGGGCTTTCCTTTCCTCCCCTCCCCTCCAAAATTGGCTCTGGAAGGGTTGGGACATGACCCATAACATTGCACAGGGGAAAGGGGAATTGCTGCATCTAGCAAGCTATAATGCTTGCACAGGCAGAACGAATGGAAGAGTGTGACATTGAATTCCACCCAATATCAGAAAAGCAGCCTTAGTTAACTCCAAATGAACAGAATGTTTAAGGCAGATACAGGCAAAAAGAAAGTGTCTGCAGCAGAATAATGAAGATGTGTTCTGATGTAGAAGATCTGATATATCTTTTTTAAACCTTTCTCAATAAAGATTATAAAAAAAATTAAAAAAGAAGAAGATGTGTTCCATTCACTAGTTTTATACATGATCTTTGTAACCCACACAACTGGTTTCAAAATACCCCAAATCCCATGTTTCTTTCTCCAGATCCCCAAATATTTATCTTCCTAGAAATAACTGCAATCTTAACTCTTTCTGCTGCTAGAAATCCTCACAGCTTCAGCATGTCAGCACACCCAGCACTTTTGTACCAGGAGCCAGAGAACAAGAGTTCTGGTTCACACATTGCGATAAGCCAAATGATGGTTTAGTGAGAACCTGCAGGCTCCTGGGAAGGAGATTGTGGCTGTTTTGCTCCTCCCTGGTTAGTTTGCTGCTTTGCTTTACTGAGATAAGCCAGAAACTGACTTAGCATATTGTCCAAATCCAGGGCTCAAAATTTTAACTTTCTCTGAACTACAGTAACCACAAGCAGTAACCAACGTCCACAATTTTGCAAGCCACACTCGTCATAGGAAGAAGTCACATGGTCCCTGGCAAGTATGATGAGCCTCCGACTCCCTTCCAATTTTGGAGCTGAGTGGATGATCCCAGATTCTTACCCACCCACAAGATTCAGAGGAAACATTGGATTTAGTTTACTCTCAAGAGCACCTGGCAAAGCCAAAGCCCTACTTCCACAGTTTAGAGCAGGTCTCATTAATTAATGGATACTGTTTTGACCAAGACAGATAAAGTATACAAGAAAAAGTATTCAAAAAATCATAAAGGTAGTCATGGGAATGAGAAAGCAGAAACAATGAAGTTTGGAAAATGTGATATTTTTCTTCCTGGTGTTTAATTATGTCCCAGGACGTATGTTTAACTTAAGATAAACTAAAAGCCCAGCACATACTGTAAACTAAAACATGGCCCTCAGGATCAAGCTAGACGCCAAACCCATGCAGTTTCCTTGCTGAATGGGAGGCCACTCTTACAAACAGGTGCCAATCACAATACCCCAGTCAAATGCAGCATCCAGGGCTCTGTCAAATAATCAGGATTGACAAGAGCTGTAGTTCAGCATCTGGAGGGCACCATGCCATAAACTGCCTATGAATCTTAACATACAAGCAGTATACACCACCAATGTAAGAATGAAATTCTTAATGATCTTTGAAGTCCAGGTTTTGGTTCATCTGATTTCTCAGGTTATCTTCTATCTTGTTTCCTTCTCAATTCTACTTACATTCCGTTAATGCAAGCTTTGGAATTTTGCATTCAGAATTTATATTTTTAAACACAAAGAAGGAGAAAGAGGGCCCATTGCTCAGTGATGGAGTAAGGGCCTCATATGCAAAATGTCCCTGGCTGAATCCCAGGGCACAGCAGCTAAAATGATCTAAGGCATCAGAGCTGGGAAAGACTCCCATCTGGTACTCTGGAGACTCTTCACCAGTCAGAGATTCAGGCTAGTAGATGGACCAGTGGTCTGACTCAATTGGAGGCAGTTTCATATATCCCCCCCCCCCAGATATATAATTTATAGACATTAGCCAATGTTAAGAATTAAAATTCGCAAGCACTGGAACCCAGAAAACTAAACATATCCTATCAGGGTAAAAAACTTGGCAAGGTAAGGATTTTGAGGTTGCCTCAGTATCATTTAAATATACAGGTATATCTAATACCCAAACAGTAGATGCATTGGCTGAATCTCCCACTGTCCAGTTGTTTAATGAAAGCGTATTATACCCCATCATTCAGTTTCACCATGTGCAGGGTGTCTTACAATTAAAACAATCAAGGATATTTTTAAAAAATACTAAAAACAGCAGAGTGGGAGCAAGAAACAACAGCAACATTAAAACAGATCTTTATAATTGTAATTGTTATAAGTGGTAGATGAACTAACAGTCTCATCACAGACCACAACTCAGATTAAACTGGTAATTCCTGCTTTACTTGGAGCAAATACTGCCGAAGGAGACTTCTTGATTTACTTCCCCCTACTGCAAGTGCAGCCATTTTAATGAATGGAACTCCTACAGCGGGGATTACCGGTATTCCCAGAATAGGTTACTAGTCACCAGTACTGGCATGAAACAAATTATTTTGTGGATCAAAGGCTTTTTGGAACTTTAAATTGAACTTAATTCTATCTGACTTTTGAGAATGCTTCGACCATTAATCTCCAAAATCTAGTTGGGCAATCTCTTCTTCTTCTTCTTCTTCTTCTTCTTCTTCTTCTTCTTCTTCTTCTTCTTCTTCTTCTTCTTCTTCTTCTTCTTCTTCTTCTCTCTCTCTCTCTCTCTCTCTCTCTCTCTCTCTCTGTGTGTGTGTGTGCGATCACTCATGGCTGAGTAAGATTCTCTTCAATGAACACAGTCTTAGTGGTGTGTCCATAAATGACTGTGGAGGCCAATTCTGGATCCACACATCCTTCCACAGTTTCTGGGTTTCCACACATCCATAGTTTCTGGGATCTGGGATCCACACATCCTTCCACAGATTCTGGATTTCTGGGCGGGAGTTGATCACGGTGAGAATTTGCCAAATGTGCCTTCCTCTTAGCTCGTTTCTCCGTTTCGTCCTGAATTCGTGCTTCTTCAAAACCCACAATGCCTTTGGTAGAGGCTATTCTTCAACTGGAACAGTTGCAGGCCAGTGTTTCCTATTATTGGTGCTTATACTGCATTTTTTTAGATTTGCCTGGAGAATGTCTTTAAACCTCTTTTGTTGTTCTCCAGTATTTCGTTTTCCTTTCTTAAGTTGGGAATAGAGTAGTTGTTTTGGAAGACAATAATCAGGCATCCAAACAACATGACCAGTCCAACAAAGTTGGTGTTGAAGAATCATTGCAATACAATTATTGGGACTAGCCAAATAATGCACAAAAGAGTGGCAAGCTTTAGAGTTCTCTAGAGCTCTTAATCAAGCAAGACACAACGACAAAACAGGGGGCAAGGGAGATGAGGATAATTTTTTAAAGTGCAAATATTAGGTTGATGTTGTAGCCATGAGGTCAGGATGACTTCGTGATGGAGATTGCAGGCTGGATGAGTCCCTTCCAGTTACCAGGTTACAGGTATCAGGTTACACACCGAGGATACACACCATACAAATAATGCTGATCACTGGGCTGCTGTTAGGACAAATTATATTTTAATTACTCATTTTAAGTACATTGTGATATCTCAAACTTAAATGAAACACACTAGTTCCTGAGCTACACAGACAACAGAAATAAAGAGAAACATGAGAGTCTTTCATTTACCAAGGTAAGCGATTACGGTAATTTTGGGTGGTGCACTTGGCAACCATCCAAAGTTAATATTAAAATTATTTTAAAATTAAAATTAGTACCTAGAACACCATCCACCAAAGGTAATCCCTGATTTTGCTAAATTCTCTGCTCTCTGCCTATGCCAGTAACCTCTGCATTTTGTTTAAGACAGTGATGGCTAAATCTTTTACAGGCCTAGGGCCAACAATCTGGGGCCAACTCTTAAGGACCAACATGACTACCTTTGCTTATTATTGCTCATTAAAGTGTTTTACAGTTCTAGAGCCTTTGAGCCAGGAAAGACTGACAACATCCATTTTAAAATGTCAAAGGGCAAGAAAACATGTACCGTGTTTCTCATATTATAAGACACGTCTTATATTTATTTTTTCCTCAAAAAAACACACTATGGCTTATTTTCAAGGGATGTCTTATTTTTTTCCTCCTCCTCCTGCCGCGGCCGGCATTGCTGCTGCTCCTATCACTATGTCTTATTTTCGGGGTATGGCTTATATTCCTTGAATGCTTAAAAATCCTGCTATGGCTTATTTTATGGGGATGCCTTAAAATATGAGAAACAGGGTATTATTGTTAACCTTACACGCTATCATAATGCATTATAAATACTTCTCATGAAGTCACATTAAAGGAATAGAGATAGAAGAAAAGTATACAAGCTTTAAAACCCCAAAAGTGTTTGTGTTCCCATACCATTACTAAAAAGAATACAGTTAGGTCAAAAATATATTACAACAGAAAAGTGGATATGTAATTAAGTTAAACTAGGGCAGAAATGAGGGAATGGAAAAGCTCTCTCTCATGAACAATGGTACTCAAGTTATTTTGTAGAATAATGAGGACAAATACATTCATATGCTATAATGGAATAGACTAATAAGAGATCAGCTAATGCATCTCATTGCCAATGTGTGATTTATTCCTACAGCAACATTATCAATGTTTCATACAATTTAGATTTAAAAATGCAGAATATATTATTTCCTTAGGAATATACTGTTAAAAATGTAAGCCTCACATTTACCTTTTGAATAATATCTACTGGGTGTAGGAATGTGAAGCAATTATTGAATACAGTTCAAGATGCTATCATCAATATTCATGCAAACACTTCTTTTGATTTTCCAGTATTCCCCCTAATTTCAAACACAGACCTGGAACTGATTCGAACAAACATTCCCTAAAAACAACAACAAACAAACCACAGTGCAGTCCTTCTAAATTAATAACATAAAAATATCTGAATGTGCAAAGTTAGTACAGTGGTACCTCCAGTTGTGGACAGGATCCGTTCCGGAGCTCCGGTTGGATCCTGACGTTTTCGCAACCAGAAGTGCGTGTTCTGCACATGTGCACGGCGTGATAGAGTGCTTCTGCGCATGTGGCGAAACCCGGAAAAATACTTCCAGGTTTGCCATGTGCGTAACCCACAGCTGCATGAAACTAAAGGTGCCACTGTATACTGTATTACGGTAGGGATACGCTGGTGGTGCTGTGGTCTAAACCACTGAGCCTCTTGGCCTTGCCGATCGGAAGGCTGGCAGTTCGAATCTGCACAATGGGGTGAGCTCCCGTTGCTCTGTCCCAGCTTTTGCCAACCTAGCAGTTCGAAAGCATACCAGTGCAAGTAGATAAATAGGTAAGGTAAAAAGGTAAAGGTAAAAGATAAATAGGTACCACAGCAGTGGGAAGGTAAACGGTGTTTCCGTGTGCTCTGGCACTCGTCACGGTCCTCTGCGCACCAGTAGCAGCTTAGTCAAGCTGGCCACATGACCCAGAAAGCTGACTGTGGACAAACGCCGGCTCCCTCAGCCTGAAAACCAAGATGAGCACCGCACCCCATAGTTGCCTTTGACTGGACTTAACTGTCCAGGGGTCCTTTACCTTTTACCTTATTAGGGATAATGGGTTTAGACTGATCTGCACCCTGTATACATGAACTTTGTTGAATACATTCAAGCCTATCTTTACCCAACTTACCACTATTTTTCTGCCTATCTGAACTTTAAGTGACTTGACCAAGAACACAAAGGTACGTTAATGACTATGCATGGCTCTGAGCCTGGATATTTCTACATCCAAGTTTGTCAGTGGCTCATTTAGTTTATTTGCCTACATACAATGCATCCTATTATTCCTCCAGGTGAGGTGGAATGGGATCTAAGGAAAAGGAAGTTATAGGCACAATATGTATCTGTTTGGATACAAAAACATTCATACTACCAATTAGGAATGCAAGATTATCCATAGTCTTTTTTGTTGCAACTCTGGTTTGGCAAGGGTGCATCATGAATTGGGAGAACAGTTAAGCACATTAACTGACTCTACCTGTCTTTTGAGCCTTGGAATACAATGTTCAGCCACTTGTTTATTTTCTGACTGCTAACACAAGATCAAAACGATACTTGCTTCTTCCAGACCTACATTGAAAGCATAAACTTTTACCAGTGCCTAAATCTCTAACACAGCAAGAACAGGAACGAGGAAAAAAAGAGCAACTGTAACTACTTGCTTTTTTATGGCTAAAAGTGAAAGTAAGATGTGGAAAACAAAATATAGTACTGTACTCTTAAACTGCCAAAAAGGAATCTGATTAAAGCAGGCACAAATCAAAAAATATTACGTGTTCTATTTCTGTTCTACAGAACCCCAGCTGAAATTTAAACACTTGGGACAAGACTTCCCGGTACATAATCCTCATGTAAGCATCACATCAAGGCAGCTGTATCGTGTTCAGATCAACATCTACAAGGCTTTTCCAGAGGAGAGAGGCTTTTGCATAGTTTCATGTCCCAGAGACATAATGAAATTCTACAGGTGAAGCATAATGAGACCATTAGAAGATGGGAACATAAAAGCAGAAGAGCATGTTCCTCAGTAATGGTGGCACCCAAAGTAGAAATCCCAAAACAAGCATTGCCTTCTGGGTGCTAGCACAATACAGTGGTACCTTAGTTTAAGTATACAATTGGTTCCGGAAGTCTGTACTTAACCTGAAGTGTACTTAACCTGAAGTGAACTTTCCCATTGAAAGTAATGGAAGGTGGATTAATCCGTTCCAGACGGGTCCGCAGAGTACTTAAACTGAAAGTACTCAAACCGAAGCGTACTTAAACCGAGGTATGACTGTATATGGCAGTTTTATTAGTCTTAGTCCCGGACTTTTCAGCTTGGAGATGCGCCTCTATCTCGAAACCTAAGTACAGTGTGGCGTGAAGATTTGTGATGTGGCATTCAAGGAGTGCTGGATTTAAGATGAAAACCAGGATTCAAATCCCTGTATAACCACAAAATGCAATGGACAGTCTGATCAAGTTATTGCCTCTCCCCAACTGTACTTCACAGGGTTGTTGGGCAAATATAAACAGCATGATCCCAAAAATCTTACCTTTGGAGGAACTGAAGAATACCCATGTGACAAATAAAATTAAAATTCTTGGGTGGTGGGCTATCTTCAAATGCTTCTCTTCACTATAATATATTTTATTGAGCTGTAATTATTTTTTGCTGTCTGGAAGTCAGACAAAAATGCTACTGATGTTCTCAAGCAATGGGGGGCAACATAAATGAATTAACTGACTGATTCCACAATTTTCAAGAACACAGGACAAACTTTAGTACACAGAAGCCCCATGTTAAGCTGAAGACGGCTGATTTTGTGCAGCGTGTATTGCCATGGACCCGCAGCCTCCTGACATGGAAACAAATTGTAGTAAGCTTAAAGTAGGATGAGCCACTGAAAATTGTTCAATAGCCCTGTCCTTCATACTGGCGGTTCCCTCGTTGCGAGAAGCCAAGTTGCAGGGAACCAGGCAGAGTGCCTTCTCGGTGGTAGCGCCCGCCCTGTGGAACGCCCTCCCATCAGATGTCAAAGAAAAAAACAGCTACCGGTACCAGATTTTTAGAAGAAATCTGAAGGCAGCCCTGTTTAGGGAGGCTTTTAATGTTTAATAGATTATTTTATTTCATTTTTCTGTTGTAAGCCGCCCAGAGTGGCTGGGGAAACCCAGCCAGATGGGCGGGGTATAAATAATAATAAAAAATTATTATTATTATTATTATTATTATTATTATTATTATTATTATTATGTACTACTGTGTCCCACAGCCACAGCCACAGATACTGAACTGCATACCAGTTTGTGTGTAAGCAAGAGTCTGACTAGAATAGGCAAGCAATAATAGGCTTGGGAAATATATTGAGTGTATAATTAGTTATCATAATAGAGAAAAACTTAGCATGAGTACTACTTTCAGATGGCAAGTCTAAACACTTTCCCGGAAGTAAGCCTCACTGGGACTTACTTCTGAGTAAACATGCTCAGGATTGGACTGTAATGAAACAGCCAACATAGCCCTAATTACTGCATCAGACGTTAGATAAGACAAAAAATGCTTTCTCCCAGCGCTGACATGAGCGAAGATGTTTGAATCGTGTACAAAAACAACTAGGCAATTACTTCACAGACGCGAAGAATAGGTCCCTAATGCTCTTAAGAATGTGGCTGTATAAGTATTAAGGAGCAGTGCTGATAATGAGCAACACTGGTTTGCCACCCATAACTAAACTATCATGTAAATATTTTCACAAACCTACGAAACTATTTTTGTCCAAACAAGAACACTGATAACAATTCAGTCATTGCTTTACGAAAGTCATCATGTAACAATGGTACTTTTCGACAGAATAATCTCCAATTTAACAAATTCTCCCCTTCTGTCCTCCACCCACTCAACCCACAGGAACTATTATTATTCATGTTCCTTCTGTGAATCACAAGTTCCTGAAAAAAGAAAAAAGAAAAGCCTTCCAGAGATTTATACCAATTATGCAGAATCAGATCATTAGCCCAACTAGCCAGGTGTTATGTACCCCAGCGAGCAGCAGCTCCCCAAATTACACTCAGAATAATCCCACTGAAATAAACAGACTTAAATTAGTAACAATTAATTTTAGTCGATTATTTCAACAGATTTGCTTAGAGTACAGCTTCGCTTTAAACCAGAGCCTAAGAATGGCACACTCTCTTTAAAACCAGGTACATAGTTTGTGGTTGCTCCTGAATCTGGCACTGTCCCTGGGTGTGCCAAGTAAAGGAGGGGCATCTCTACTCGATCCAAACACCCCACAGCCCAAATTTGGGGAGTGGAGTAGGGGCTGGAATGCTCTGCCCTAACGGGCACAATAGCCATAGCCTTTTCTGAATAAAACAGACCTGGCCACTGTCATTCGTGTCTTAGTATCATCCAGATTAGGGTACAATAACACACTTTTATGTGGAGCTGCCATTTGCAGAATTTTCATGAAGTACAATGGATTCAAAACACAGTGGTCACAGTATAAACTGGGGTTCATCGTGGACAGCATATAACAACTTTGATATCTGCAATTTCCTGGAACTGCAGCATAGACATTTATTGAAATATTAATTGCACAATTGTAGAAACTGTGTTGTTGTTTTTAGGGACTGTATACAGTAATTTTCAAATCTCATTTATTTTATTGCACATGGCTTCAATGGCTTCTAGATGTGAAGTGGTTTATAAATCTGTAAAATATTGAAACATTCAGAAAAATGTATCTTGGTGCTGATTTTCTGCACGGAGCTGATGTATCTTTAGGACACCTACCTTAAGAGTTTACCCCAGATCTCAGATTAACATCAGAGGCTTTGCTCTGACTCATCTGAGACTCATCCTGCTTATGAACAAATGTAAGTCTAGTATTGCGATGAATTTCCCTTAACATGGTAGGGTAACTGATTTGGTTATTTATTATTATTGAATTTGTAGTATGTGCCTATTTTACAGCTTTAAGTACAATTTTCCAATTAGACCATACTCCCTTGGTTTGTTTAATTTGCTCTGTTCAAAGATTTAGTTATTATATATTTTGCAGTTTGTTTTTAAATACAATGACTGCTTGATAATATACTGTAACTAAACTTTAGAAAAGTAAATGGCTGTTTTGGGTGGGATATTGGAACAAATGTTGTATATAACCATTCCTGATCCCCCCCTCCCGCTGTGGTCTTCTTTAGTTTCAGCTCTATTCTTTTATTGAGTTATCTTGTCAGCTGCCTTGATGGCCTTGATGGAAAATAAAAAAAATGTGCACGGCCACTGAGCTATGGCTCTTCCTCTATCTGGAACATATTTAACTCTGTTCCTAACCAAGAACTTGTGCATGTTTCTAAAGACACAATACAGTTCTGGATAACTGCCAGGATTTATGTTTTCAGAAACGGGGATCACCCATTGCTTCTTTATCACAGAACCCTAGATGTAACCCAATACTTGCAGCACCTAGCAGACAGCAATTTATTCTGCAGTCTCCATCTTGGAAGAGAGTCTCTAAACACAGACTTCATGGATTCAACATCTCCCTACTTTTTTGTACTGTTTCGTTTCTTTTCACGCCCCCTCCCGTTCTGCTTTGCTTAAGAACTAGCCTGATAAAGAGTTCTGGAGAACTTGCTCACTGTTTTGTGAACAATTTGTTATGATTTTAACATTATTATCTAGCGGAGGCAGGCATTTATTCAGAATCTCACTATGTTTAAGGGCACAAAAGTTTGCTATCCAAAACCGAGACAAACTTCATTTGGTACTTTCCGTTTCTGGAGCTTTAACAACAGTTAATAAAAGTATAAAAGCTGCAGCTTTAAGTAGCAATTGGGAACCTCAGGCCTGGGTGGGGAGAACCATATTGCAGCTTCTCTACTTGGCTCTCAAAACTCTTCCCAGTCCATGGCCCCTATCCCAGGACCCTGCTCCTTAACATCCCTGCTCTGCACTCTCAAGTGCTTTTGCCAACTGAAATGTGTCCTTGAACTGTGATTCTGCCTCTTCCTTGACTGGAGGATCGAAAAAATATTATTATTAATATTTATTAAAATTCTACACTGCCTGTCATCTCAGGATTACAGTATAAAATATACATAACAAAATAACGAACAAAAACAATGCATGTGGAGCTAAAAATACAGGTTACTGTAAGAGTCACACCTATTGCTCCGCTCACTTTTCTTTGTCTCTGATCCTGCCCACAGGATGCTAGCAGTGATGCGACCCCCAGGCTGAAAAGGGTTCCCCAGCCTGAGAGAAAGCTTTAAAGGGGGGAGGGGACATTTTCAAGCAGAGAGAGGTAAAAATGAGTTGAAGATTACAAGTATACGAAGCAAATGTGTACAAAATAGAAGATTCCAGCATTAAAAATGTTGGGTCTGAAACAGCTAAAGTGTAAGAAGAAGCAAAGTTTAATCCTACTCTGCAAGGTTTCACTATCGAGTAAGCTTTATGTTTCACCTCCATAGCAAGCAAGACTATCATTAAACATGACAGAACTTGTTAAATAAACTCCCTTATGTTCTTGCTGTGAGATTTTTCTTGTGACTAGGCTTTCCGATCAGTAGGCGTCCATAAATCCACCTGCCAGCTATGCTGGGTCAAGGGCCCCTACTCAGTGCAACCTGAGAAACCCTCTCCTGCCTCTCTCACCTTGAGAGGGAAGAAGGGGGCCTTCACACTGTGCAGTGCTTGTGGGGAGTGTTAAGAGACACTCCCGCCCCCATGACAACACACACACACACACACACACACACACTGCAGTCAGGGAGGGGTGTTTCTTTCACACTGCACTGAACTTTGGAGCAAACAGAAGCATACTTTGAATGCAAGATTAAAGTCCACTCCCAGTGTGATATGAGATGCCCTTCCTTTCCCAAGCTCTCGGACCATGTGGTGGGCCAGACTATATTTTGAAAAAAAAAGAATTTGAACGGATTCCTATGACCCACAAATAACTCAGAGATGCATTTTCGATAAAAGCACACATTCTACTCATGTGAAAACACCAGGCAGGCCCCACAAATAACCCAGAGATGCATATTTTTTAAAAGGATACATTCTACTTATGTAAAAACACACCGATTCCAGGACCCTCCGTGGGCTGGATTGAGAAGGTGATTGGGCTGGATCCGGCCCACAGGCCTTAGGTTGCCTACCCCTGTGCATACGGTATGCAGAAGGCTAAGGGGATGGAGAGAGTCAGTGGCAACTATGAAGTAGGGCTGGTTAGTAAGCCCAGGCAACATTTTGTGGGCACTTCCCTTTCATGCTGTTTCCTTCTGGAGAAAAGTGCACTTAATAGCCAGATGACACCAACTATATGGTGCTTATTATTGTTCTAGCAGCTCACAGTCAATAGTTACACTACGTTCAGGCTAGAACAACTACCACTCTTTTACTTTTGCTTGCAACAGCATCAGGATGACTTACGGGAGCGGTTTTATCAGGTTCTCCTTCACAAAAGCATGGGAGTTTGGTAGAAACTAAACACAAGCAGCTTCAAGGAGCAGGAGAATATGGAAATCCTCACCACAGACCCCATAGGTTGCTCTGTTTTCCTTGCATTTTACTGCACTAGCTTCCCTGCAGGCTGGATGCTGTTGCTTACTGGGAGGGAGGCAGGCATGGCACACCAACCTCTTTGCCACTTTGCCCCCCCACCACCACTCTTGGTAAGCAACAGCGACCCACATGCTGGAAAGTCCAGCAGCTCTGCCCCACCTGGTGAGCCACTTCTGCACAACTCTGCATTAATTTCTTGCTTTCGTTTACAAATTCTACCCTTCTGAAACTCCCAACAGAAGAATGGCGTGTTTCTTACGGGAATGCAGAGTTCAAACACCACTAGGTAAATGCTGACTACGTGTCTTTGGTGCAGCGGTGGGGATCCGCTGGCCTTCCAGATGTTATTGGGCGACAGCTACCATCATCTTTGACCACTGCCCATGCCAGCGCCATTCATCATCTTTTGGACATGCTGGGAACCAGGAGCAGCCACACTGTACTAAGGAAGCCACAGAACTAAAAGGGAATAATTAGCACCAGTAAGCAAGGAGCACCAGCAATGCAGTATGGTTATGTAGGGAACCACCATTTTATTAAACATCACAGCCAGCCACATTAACTTCTAGCCAATAAATATATATCAGTGCCGACTATCCATCATCAAGCAAAAGCCGATCTGCAGCATAATAGGATAGCAGCCTTGTATGCAGTGCTTGCCTGCTGTTTGAGGCACTGATACTGTTTCTGACCCTACTGTGAGGTCTCATTGGTAACTGAAACTCAGCAATGAAATCAGATAACGCACACGGTGCGAGAACTCAACAAAGCTTTGCTGGTACTCTATTCCAGCTGATGGGAGTTGTAGTCCAAAACATCTGGAAGGCACCAGGTTGGAGAAGGCTGAACTAGTCTATACCTGTCCATTGTGTCTACTTTGGCCTCTGTGCAATTCTGGAAGACAGACCCATCCAGCAACCCAAAGGACCTCAGATAGCAACCTCACATTGCCCTGCTTTAATAAAACCTAATGGGAGCTCCAGGTTTAGAAGTCCTGAAACAAGTTTTACTGTTGTGATAGGTATGTTGATGCGATTCTTTATCGATATTGTGGTGGTGTTGTGCACCACCCTAGAATCAACCAGAATCTACAGGCAAGTTACTAGCACTCTGGTCCTTGCTTGGGGGCTTCCCAGAAACATCTGGCTAGCCATTTTGGAAACAAGCCACTTTGGAAACAAGACGGACCTTCAGCCTGAAAACTCTTCCGACGTACACACACACACACACACACACACACACACAGAGAGAGAGAGAGAGAGAGAGAGAGAGAGAGAGAGAGAGAGAGAGAGAGAGAGAGAGAGAGAGAGAGAGAGAGAGAGAGAGAGAATCACCCTCCATGTTCTCTAACACGGCACAAGCCACCCTCCGGGTGCGGACTCCCTGGCACACCTCGTTTCGAAAAAAAGGAACCGACCCACCCTCTCTCCACGACCCGTCGCTGGTGGCGTGGAAACAGTGGCCTAGCGAGCCCGAGAGGCGCCCGCCCGCGCGCGGCAGCCACACCTCGCTCCGCGCCCCGCACCGCGGCCAGGAAGAGGCGGCAGGGGCAGCAAGCCCAAGGCTCTCCCGCTCCCGACGACGACGGGTCTGCGCGCCTCGGGCGGCCGAGGAAAGGCAGCGGGTGGCCGCGGAGAGGGCAGTCCTCGGCCCGGCGACTGCAATGGCGGGAGGCGGGGACAGCGCCCGGGCGGAGAAAGAAGCAGGAAAGACCAGCGCTGCCTGTGGCCCGGGGAGGCCCTCCTCCCTCTCTCCCGCTCCCTCCGGCGGCGACGACTCCGCTCCGCGCCTGCCCTCCTTACCGTGCACCTCGCCGCCTCAGCCCCTTCTCCGGCCGCCGCCGCCGCCCTCGCAACTCGGGACTCCGCCGTCTCTATGGGCGACCGGAGCTGGCCGACCTCTCACCCGCTGCTCCTCCTCCTCCTGCTGCCGCTGCCTCCGCTGCTGGCTCCGCCTGGCCCCGGGCGGGGAAGGGACGAGGCTCCTTCCTGGGCCAGGACTGCGCGCTGCTCTCGTCCGCCCAGCAGCGCCTCTGCCAGCGGGGAGCGGATCCGGGGCGGGAAGAAGCGCCCTCTCCTTCCTCCCTTGCTCGGCTCCTCTCTCCCGGGCAGGGTCCGCGGCGCCTCCGTCCCGGCGGGGTTGGAGAGCGGCGGGAGCCCTGAGTTACCCCGCGGCCCTAAAGCGCCTCTGCAGAGTTTCGTTTTAAGGCGGGAACAGGATTGCGCCCGTGGCCAACGCCGGGATCAGAATTGTAGACTTGGAAGGGTCATCTAGTCCAACCCTCTGCAGCGCGGGAATCTCAACTAAAGCATCCATGGAAGACGACGACAACAACAACAACAACAACAACAACAACAACAACAACAACAACAACAACAACAACAACACTTTTATCATTTGTATGCCGCCCCTCAGACTGGGTTGCCAAAGCAGCTCTGGACGGCTCCCAACAGAATGTTGAAAACACAATAAAAGATCATTTAAAAACTCCCCTAAATAGGGGCTGCCATCCAACCTCTGCTTAAAAACCTTCGGGTCTGAGGGAGCCCATCCCACTGTGGAACAGCTCTTGCTGTCAAAAAGTTAGTTGGAATCTCCTTTCTTGTAACTTGAAGCCAGTTGGTTTGGGTCCTGCCCTCAGGTGCAGAAGAAACCAAGCGTGCTCCCATCTTCCATGTGATAGATATTTGAAGATGTCATATCATACCTTCTCTCAAGCAGGCTTCTCTTTTCAAGGCGAAACGCAGGCCTCTCCTGCGTTTATTCTCAAATTTGGGGTAAAACTAGGAAGCAGTATTTGTGTAAAGGAGCTGTGTGAGCTCCATTCTTGTATTGAAAAGAAATTCTTGGGCTGAGCATGTGCTGGATTTCACATGCGTAAAATTGCCTTGAGACAATTGTGTACAGGTATAAGGCAATTAATAAATTAATGATTATAAAAATAAAATAATAATGTTTTGCACCTGTTGGTGGACTTCAGGGTTCTATAAACACAGACACAGTAGTTCCCACCAGCCTGAAGTCTGCTCGCTCCTGGTAAGCCTTACACTGGTTTTGGCATGTTGACTGTATCCAGTCCTTAGACATACACCAGAAAAGTCCTAATAGCCAAAGATCTCTTTAGGCTATCTAAAGAGAACCCCAGGAACCCCACATGCAAACCCTGAGGCCAACAACCTTCCCTATCTATTCATTCCACCAAACACCCCACTGCCTTTTATTGTTCCATTTACCTATCATAGCTACCGGGTAATACTGTACTTGGAAGGAAGTCTTACCAAGAAACATAGGAAACATATGTACTTGTTAAATTTATACCGTCTCATTTAGTCCAAAAAGAGCCTCCCCCATTTCCCTGTCATCCCACTTCCACAACTGTATATAATAAATAAAAATGTACCTCAAGTGGAAGGTAAGGAGCTGCCATGAAGCTTCAAAATCTTAGCATAACTGAACTGAGACATATTCATTAGGCTAGATCACGTTAAAATCTTAATTATGTATTTGAACGTCTTCAAGAACAAAGCAGAAAACATAATCTGCTGCTGAATATATTACGGAATATTATTTGCAATGTGTTTGCCTTAAAAACAAACAAGCAGGCATTTTATTGCCTATGTTCTCAGAACACTTACTAGCTGTGAACTATAGCTGAGTAGTATATTAAGAGTTCAGGGTCCTGTAGATTCAAGACAAAACCTCTCTCTTAAATGTGAGTCAAAATGGTTGAAGATGATAATAATGGAACAGTTCCTCAGAACATGTTTCATGTTTGTCTCCATTTATTTCCATCTGGTCATGCTGACATACTAAAGAGGAAAGGTGAAATGCTTTTCTCAATTGATATTATTTATTTAAACTATTTATATCCCACCTTTCCCCCAGGTTGGAATTCAAGGTGACTTACAACGTTTTAAAAGCATTGGTATAAAATACAGAGTAATAAAAACAAGCTGGTTCAAAACAATAGTTAAAATACAATCTAATACATTTAGAAGCAGCATTAAAGTACTGATTGCCCTGATAGCAGCTCAATAAAGATTGTCTGCACCTATTGCAATATAGGAAGCTGTGGAAAGAAGACAAAAGGGGAGCCAATCTTGGAGGCAGTTCCATCATATGGTAGCAGCCACAGAAAAAGCTCTCTCGTTACACCACCAACTGGGACTCTGATGGTGATGGGATGGAAGAAAGGTGCTCACCCAAGGATCTTTAGCACCCGGGCAAGGTTCATAAAGGGAGATAAATTGCTCGGATTACCTGGACCCAAGCCATATAGGGCTTTATATGTCATAACCAGTGCTTTGAATTGTGCCAGGAAATAGACCTGTTGTAGCCAGTAGAGTTTTAACAGGAGTAACATGCTCCCTGTAACCAGGCCCAGTCAGCTATCAGGACCAGCTGAAGCTTCTGAACACTTTTCAAAGGCAGCCAGGAAGAGTGCATTATGTTAGTCCAACTGGGATGTCACTCAGGCATGTGTCACCATGGCCAAATCTGAGATCTCAAGCAACAGGCCAGCAGAGACAAAAGAGTATATGATGAATCCTAAGATGGTAACATTTGTACAGAACAACAACAACTATGTTAGTGGAAGGCACATCTAATCTAATTTAATTGAGAAATAATGTCAATGTTCACTTTCATAATATATACCGTATTTTTCCGTGTATAAGATGCCCCCTATTTTTAGGGACTCCAGTTTAAGAAATTCCCATCATTCACTATCTGTGTATAAGACAGCCCACAGTTTTTCACATAATTTTAAAGTAGAAAACCCTAGTCTTATATACGGAAAAGTACGGTATTTTTTAAGGGTAGCCTTGTTAGTGTGGTTTGTTTAAGTGCTTAATTTAAATTTCTGCAAGGGATTGTTCAAATTGGTGCAAATATTCTCTCAATTGAATAAGGAAGGTACTACAGGAGATCCATCTCAATCCAAAATTCTCCCATTGTTCTATTGCATTCATGATATCTATTTGCCAGGTGTTGCTTTAAGCAGTTAATCTACACATAACGGCATTTAAGCCAAAGCATTAAATTTTAGATCCCTCAGACAATGCACATACTTTTGTAAACCAATAAAATCTTTAATAAATTAATTTTAAAAATAAATAAATAAACGCTTTTGATGTGTTTAAACTACTATAATTTAAATATTCTCAAAGAATTGCACTCAACTAACTTTTACTCAGAGTAGTCTCAGTGAAATGAATGGACCTAAGTTAGTCACGGTCGTTAATTTCAATAGGTGTAGCCTGAGTGCAAGTTGAATGCAACCCAAAGGCTCGCTCTTACATTTATTCCTAGGTAGTACAGTACTTTCTGCAAATAATCACATTTGGCCAGGAGATGGCACTATCCTGTTTGAAAAGTTACCATTCAGCCCACTAGTTGACTATCCTGAAAAAGGCAAGAATAACTAACCTTTTATTAAGGTGTGGGGAGATGAGCCCTAACCATGTAGGGCTTTCTTGAAAGGTGGTGCTGGGCACTGTGGTTTGGCCCATTGGCCTTCAGGGTCTCTCTCAGTTTCATGCTTCTCCCATGCTACCTATTTAGCATCTACAGGAAACAGCTGGAAAAGGTCATCCAGAGTTGGGGGTTGGGTGGCATCAGGGTCAGCCCATACATAAGGCCTGGTGAGGTGAACACATCTGGCCGCAGGATCCACAGGGGTAGCAGACCTCAAAGTCAATCTTTATTCCCCTCTTATTCCCAGTGTAGATCTTTGTTTCCTCCTGGTTCCTGATGTAGATCCTAGTTCACCATTTCCTCCATGATGGGTAGGGGGCACAATTTTGTGGTTATCTCAGGCTAGCCCTGGGTACCACCGATATAAAATGATCCTGAACTACGCATGCCATATATAACAAGTCAACCACTCCTGCAAGTGAATCCAAATATTGCGCTCAAAATAGACTACCCAAAATTACGAAGATTGCAGCAGATAAGTATATTATTTACATAAATTATTCTGACGGGGGAAATGTTTTTGCAGAATGGATTTTTTTTAAAGTATGAGTCATAGAAGGCAATAAATGCATGTGCAAGGACAGCAGATATCAGGGACAAGATTTAGGAGCTAAAGGTGCAATGCTCTACAAGTCAGATGTATAGGGTTGCCTATATGTGTCAGAAGTAATTCCCATTTTGTACCATAGGTCTTGCTTCCAGGTAAGTGGATATAGGATTGCAGCCTGAAGGAATGAAAAACATGGCCTCCCATTTCCTTACCACTGTCCATTCCAAATGCTTCTTTAAGTTAGTGAGTTTTTAACCAAGCATTGGCCTTATTCCATCTGTTCTCAGAAATCATGAGGACTAGACCCTTTAAAGAAAAAACAGGGGGGGCAGGAATTCACAATTGGCCATGCTGTAAGACTTAGAATTTTGTTTCACATGTTTAGTGATAACAGAAGTAGTAGAAGATTATCAGAACTCCAGAAATACTTTTGAAACAGCTGCTAGATTCCACTCAAACAGAATGGTAGTCTAGAGAAGTTTCTTCAGCAAAAGTACATGTAAACAGTTGTTTTTATTCTTATAGCAAAGATGGAAGCACTACAAATTCTGCATTTTACTTTTGTCACCCCATAAAGTTTCATGGCAGGTTTTTTTCTCCCAAAGATAATTGGATACTGACTGTGAAATGGAAGTGGAATGCATGTTCTTCTTAAACATTAGTGTGGAGTATTGTGCGTTTTAGAGATAAAATACTTTCCCTAAACCCTTTAAACGGATATCCACTGTTATTCATTGGTTATTTCCCCAACACCATGACTATACATAGGATCCAGACAGATCCGTTGATGGGTTTGGGAGTGCCATTTTTCCTCCTTCCAGTGGCAGCCCTTGAGTGCCCCATAGAATACTCCCCTAGAGAATCTGCTACCTTGGATGTGGCATTTGGGAAAGAGAAACAGTTGTGTAAAGGAAGAGACTGAAAAGCCTCTGTGTGCACGCACAGAATCACATGCAGCACTTGGATGTCAGCCCGAACCCACAAGCCTAGACAACGAAATCCTGCTTGATGCAATGGGGTCTAAACACTGTACATGTCTTGAATACAAATAAGCTTATCTATGACGTTAAAATAAATAAATTGATTGGATATTTTTGTGCGTGTGCATGTGCAATTAAACATCTCATGCAAAGGCCGCATGAAATCCTGGAACTGTTTTTTTGTAGCCTTACTTCACCGGCCAGGATAGATTGTGGCCTCCTGTTTATATGATGTTCTTTTCCCCTTTCCTTTTGTCTGTTATTATTTTTCAAGTAAATAAATGTGAAAAACATTTTAAAAGTTGAATGGAATTTTTAAAAAGTATTTTTTAAAAAATAATTTTTACAGTTTCGTGTATGCAAACCTCTTAGATCCAACAATGGAAAAGGCAGGTATATTTGTTGTTGTTGTTGTTGTTGTTGTTGTTTAGTCGTTTAGTCGTGTCCGACTCTTCGTGACCCCATGGACCATAGCACGCCAGGCACTCCTGTCTTCCACTGCCTCCCGCAGTTTGGTCAAACTCATGTTCGTAGCTTCGAGAACACTGTCCAGCCATCTCGTCCTCTGTCGTCCCCTCCTCCTTGTGCCCTCCATCTTTCCCAACATCAGGGTCTTTTCCAGGGAGTCTTCTCTTCTCATGAGGTGGCCAAAGTATTGTAGCCTCAGCTTCAGGATCTGTCCTTCCAGAGAGCACTTGGGGCTGATTTCCTTCAGAATAGAATATTTGGTGTTACTGATTGCTAATCTACTGAGGCAAAAAGATAACCTCTGAATAGATCGGGTAGTCTATCTTCAGATAGTGGAGACTACGGGAAATATTGCATAGATTATTGGCATTATTGTATCAACAAGTCAATTCAAGTTTAGAGTTCCCTCTCAGAAGATGCCTTCCTTGGGAAGAACAATCCTACGGTATATTCTCATTCCTCTAGGACTGGATTACTGCCTGCATAAAGACTGCCATGTCATGTTAAGCCCAGGAAAGGAAGAGAAAAACAGCTGGAAAATACAAAAACCTGCAATGACCACAGACGCACATCCCCCCCAGTGACCTTGAAACACCATCAGTGACAATCAGTCAGGGACTGCTTGTGAATACACCCAAGTCATTCTTACACATGGAGCCAGTGAATTTACAATGAAAGGGATATGACCCCACCATATCGCCTCTGCATTACCACACACAAAAAGCAACACAACTCCTCCATAGCCAGAAACTACTACTAGTGACTATTAGTGCCCCAGGCAGCCATCTAGGCAGGGAGTTGAATTTACTTACGCAGTCTACAAGGGAATGTTCTGTTTAACTTAAAAGATTGCAAACTCTTTTACCATTTTCTTTGGGCTTTTGGAGGCCAGCAGAAACACAGTGGCCAGAGATACTCTCCACCCCAAGTTATGGTTCTGCTGCTGGGCTGTTCAGAGTTTCTCAGTGCCTAAACTGTATGTGACTCTCCATCCAGATAGCACTCGCGCTGGTAACTCGGTTGCTGTGTGTTCATGACATTGGACCAATATCGCTGACACCTATTGGACAGTGTCTGTGTCGCCGATGAGTGACAGGCTTTCCCCTCCCCTTCTAAGGCAGCCAAATACCTCTTGCAGGAAGCCCGTGAAATGTTTCTCATGGTTTGCTGTGTTAAAACAGACATTGCACTTTAATGCAGGCAGTTCTAAATCACTTAACCTCTGCAATAGGGGAACAAAATGAAGTGGATGTTAGACCATCCTCTTATGCAATGCCGGATGCGTGCATTCAGAGAGCTCAGATCTATCTGGGATGCCTTTCCAAGTTCTTTGGGCTCACCTCTATCTGGAATCGCTTGGGACGGAAGGGACAGGGCCACCGGGGATTCTGTGGACCGCATGAGATGCAGCCGCAGGCCACCAGTCTAAAAATTAGTTCCAAGGGAAACACATTGGCAGGCTCCTGAAACTCTTTTGCAAGGTGTTGCCTCCCGGCAATCCAAAACTGTGTACAGCATAGAAGGGTGTGTGTGCATGGGTATGTGTGTAGGGGGCAGAATAAACATTGGCGCCAAATAGCTACGAAATGCAAGACTCAGTGGTGGCTCTGTGTCAGATTCATGATGGTGCACATTTTCACGAACTCCAGCCTGCATCTCTTGCCCTCCGAGGAGCGGCTGCAGTCTCCATGGGCAGGTGTTCTACAAGGCTGCTGTGACGTGCAAAGTGGCCTGCCTGATTGCGCGGAGAGTTTCCATGGCACTGCCAGCCGCCCGAGAGTCTCCACACAGCAGGTAGCACATTACAGCAATCGCTCGGAGCAATAATCACACACTGCTTCAAGCGGCCACCACCACATGGCTATGATAACATGTAAACTAGCCCTAAGTAAGTAAATGAATAGATCAAACGTGCCTTTAATTATATCTCTTCTTGAGCTGCTGCAGAACCTTTAGGCTGCTACAGGATTCTGCCTGGCCCCCTCTAAACTTCTCTTGTTTGCACATGATGGAGACAGAGCCTAAAATCAGTTTTGAGCGTGAGTCACTCTCCTTTGGGATTTGGTGCTCCCCAGAAGTGCATCTCGGCCTCCTTCATTTTTTGCTGCAATTACTCCCCTTCGCAGAACCCTTATTATTTCATATGTAACAGGGGGTTGAGTTCAGCCAAAGGACATGTTGGCATAATAAACCTTGAAAACGGAAGAACTGGCCCCAGCTGTACATTGGTTCAGACTAATTCTATGGATGGCCCTTCACCTTGGTTTTCAATAGCGATTTTCTGCCACGTGCACTTTCAGTCATACAAATATAAAAGCTACTTCCTAGGGATCTAGTTAATAAAGAAGCTGAGATGGACATGTTTTTGAGCTTCACGTGCTACTGTCTCGTGAATAAGAGGAGAAACAATATTTACCTCCCAAAGATGACAGGTTCAAATTAGGTTGTGGAATTTACTGTGGGATCTCAGATTTTAAGAACTCAGGAAGAGCTTGGCACTTTGTTATAGGAGCGGGGCTAGTAAAATGAGTATCAAATCTGAGGGCCTTTTCCCCGGCACAGGGGTGGGAAATGCAAAATATACACTTTAGTGGTAATGTAGCAGTAACAGGGATCCACTGCCAGGGACACAATATCCAACTTGCAGCGCACATTTAAACACGAGTAGGAGGAGACAATTACTTCAGGGAACAGAGCTTTGCTATGAGAGGTTCCCTTTGCATACCCGAAGGTGTGCAAAGCCCGCCCACCTCCCCCAAATCCCTCCTTGCATTATGAGGGAGGATTATGTTTTTATTTTGCCACTAATCTATGTAAAGGGACGCGGGTGGTGGCTGTGGTCTAAACCACAGAGCCTAGGGCTTAGATCGGAAAGTCAGCAGTTCAAATCCCCACGATGGGGTGAGCTCCCGTTGTTCAGTCCCAGCTACTGCCCACCTAGCAGTTCGAAAGCACATCAAAGTGCAAGTAGATAAATAGGTACCACTACAGTGGGAAGGTAAACGGCATTTCCATGCACTGCTCTGGTTCGCCAGAAGCGGCTTAGTCATGCTGGCCAGTGGCCACATGACCCGGAAGCCGTATGCCGGCTCCCTCAGCCTATAGAGCGAGATGAGCTCACAACCCCAGAGTCGTCTGCAACTGGACCTAATGGTCAGGGGTACCTTTACCTTTTTAATCTATGTAAAGATTGGCATGGGGCATGTTGTACCATTGACACACCAGCTGAGACAGAGACATGGAGGGGAGGGGGTTACACATGCGTGCCAGTTTCACAAGCGATGTCCCACAGTTTTTCAATGAAAAAAAGGTCACAGGTGTATACTAATCCCTTCCCAGAGTTTCCATTGCCAAAAATAGAGCTTCCTTTGTTACTCTCTGTTCCCAGAGTTTGACTCACCCTATGACTGAAATTTAATGATTATTCCAGTTGTCTCTCTCACCTCCCTAGCGCTTGATCATAAAAATGTACAGCTGAAGGTGACATGATGGTCCTCTAGTTTATTTCCTTGTATTATAGCAAGGTTCCTCTCATCCAAATATAGCTTGCAGGTATATATAAAGGCATCAGATGCGCTGAATAAGTACCCCTGGCAGGCACCCAATAAAATCTTCTGGAAGTAGCTGTAAATAGATTCCCTATAGAGCAGGCTTGGAGAACCTGTGACCACTCCGGGTGGATATTGCTAGGCTACCTCTCCCATCATCCCGGACTATTGAGCATGCTGACTAGGGCTGACTGGAATTTGAGTCCAACGGCCTCAGAAGGACCACAAATTCTCTATTCCTGTTTTACACAGGAATGAGAAAGACAAGAGAATTTTTTCATGTTCTTGAGGCACCGAATCCTAACCACTTCTCATCTGCGCTGCTTCCTTTCTCAGAGCTAGGAAAGTTTTAGGAACGATGCGCTCATACATGTTTCTTAAATTCCCCACCTCCTGTTCTGAAAACCCACTCACTTCTCTTCCCTGCCAACTCCTTGTGCTCAGAACATCACCTGTAAATTCACAACACACTCCTACATGTGAAGATGACGACTAGATGACAGCTACACAGTCCCAATCCAAGTATTCAAGGTTATGCCTGAAGTTGCAATCTGAAAATAGACAAGGGGACGGTATAACCTTGTCCAGTTTCTTGATAGCATTTCGCTTGCTGTTGTCATCAGTGGCTCTTAGCCCAGAAAATGTATGAAGATTAGTAACAGGACAATGGTGGAAAATTGGAGATAAATGTCATCAGGGAGTCTGCCTGGTTCTACTATGGGGAAGAAACGAAAGCCACAAACATCCTGTTTTTGCCTAATTGAAGCTTGCTTTCAAATTTTGTTCATCAGTGGTTTTCTGGTGCATCAGTGAGAGAAACAGAATCTGGGAATGGACGGGGAAGAGAGGCTTATGACTTCAAAAGCATCCAAACTCATAGACAATATAAAATGTACAGGGGCTGTGATTTTATGGGAGTAATCTCCATTGAACACAATGGGATTGACCTCTGAGCAGACACGTATAGAACTGTGCTGTAAGCATATAATAGCATCAGACAATGTGAATCAAATTACCAATTGGTACAGGTAGTGGGAAATTGCTGCTGCATCATTTCTTAAATGCAGTTGGACTACTTTTTTTAAAAAAAGAGAGAGACAGAGAAAGAAGCCATGGGCCTATCATCTTCTGATTTTCCTAGGACCAACCTTTGAGGCGTTAACCCACATTTCTTAAGAGTTTGGGGATGAAGCACAGTTATGATTTGCAGCCCTCAAACTTCAGTTTTCACAATGTTTCCTTTGCTTTCTCTCTGAGGCTGAAGAATCTGTATTCATGACAAGCCTCTAGGGCTGGGATCACACTACTGTTAAAAAGAACTTACGCAAGGAGGAATCATGGCAGGCGTCAGAGAGGAGCCAGTCCTCTGGAGAAAACCTGTCTGATTCATGTTTATGAACTGCAGTGTATCAAAGGGAGCTAACCCTGTGAATAATAGCAAAGCGTGCGCACGATGCTGAAATATGACTCAGACCGTGCCTCATCATTAAATCGTGCTGTCAGAAATATTGATTTACCACTGGGTGCAATTGCTTAAAAACAATAAATAGGTCTTGGTGGGAAATTTCTCCAACTTGGTTATACAGTTTTAAAACCCTACTTTTAAAAACAAGTTAGCTGCATTTTAAATATCCTCCCCAATTTGCATTTATATGAGTAATTACTTTATAGCAGTCTCTATATTTTATAATGTTCCTGAGTTTGGATGCTTCTGAAGTCATAAGATTAAGCAAAGAGCTAAAGGACCCCTAGAGAAAGAGAGGACTGATTAAATACTGTATTACTAATTAAGTAGTTGCACATTCCATAGCCGTGTGTTGCAAATGAGGTCTATAAGATTAGCAAATTGCCCTGTATTTGATTCTCCTAGAACCCTTCACTCCAGCATTGTGCCTCCCATTCCATAAATGAAGAGTGGGCAGAAGGTAGATAAGGATCTATGTAGATCTCTGGACCATAGGAAGCTTCCTTATACCAGGTCAGACATTTACTCCATCTAGTTCAATATTGTCTATGCACAGCAGCACAGGTCCTCCAGTAGTTCAGAAAGGGTTATCTTCTAGTCTTACCCGGAAGCTCAGAATGTGTGTTTTATCTCAGGAAATGGATTTTGGCATTAGAAGCAGTTGAACCAAGGCTCCCCCCCCCTCCCTCTGCCCGAGCAGTTCCTTTCTCGCTATACTACATTTGTACTAGTCTGTCGTCAGGCTGATGATGGTCTGTGCATGCTCCAGGGTGAGGGGGGCATCTGAGACAGGCAAGTGACAAGGCGATGGGTGAGCAAGCTGGTCTTGCAGCAGGGGGTTGAAGTGAGTGAGTGGGGTTGTCTTGTGGCAGTTGAGCGAGAGGAATGGTGTGGCAGTGCGGGAGAGCAAGGAGGCAGGTGAGGCAGGTGAGCTAAGTGGGCATGCAGCTGTGGGGCAGGTCAAGTGAGAAGATCCATGGAGATGTGAATGGGGTTGGAGGGGGTGCATGAGCGAACTGGACTTGCAATGGCTGGGCGGTCTGAGCAAGGTGGCACAGTGGAGTGACTGAGCTGCAGAGGGGAGAGGCTTTGGGAAGGGATTGCTTGGGCAAGGAGTAAGGGGGCAGGGACTGTGGCAAGCAGTAAGGAGAATGTGAGGGGGCTTCAGAGGAGAGGGGCTTTGGTGGCAAGCAAAGTGAGCAGGGATGTCATCCCCTATTCCTTTTATTTCTCCCTAGCAAACTGCAGGTTCCTCATAGAGCCTAGAAGCCAATTCTCATATAGATTTTGTATTCAGCTGTACAGGTGAAACTCGGAAATTTGGATATCGTCAAAAAGTGCATTTATTTCAGTAACGCAACTTAAAAGGTGAAACCAATATATGAGATAGATGCATGACATGCAAAGCAAGACATGTCAAGCCTTTATTTGTTGTAATTGTAATTATTTGTCGTTAGGCGGGTCAATTATAAATGGAATGGAATTAATGAAATGTAATAGCGGTGTTTATTTTTGTATTATTGTAACTATTTGTTTGATTACTGTGGAATTTCCAAAAGAAAGCATTTGTAAAAATTGAAAGAAAAATATAAAATAATAAGTTGCATTACTGAAATAAATGCACTTTTCGACGATATTCTAATTTTCCGAGTTTCACCTGTACATGTACCCCCCCCCTAGCAAAATGTACCGGTAAATCTACCACATTGTGTGAGAAGTGTAGTAGTAGTAGTATAATAATAATAATAATAATAATAATAATAATAATAATAATAATAATTTATTATTTATACCCCGCCCATCTGGCTGGGTTTCCCCAGCCACTCTAGGCGGCTTCCAACAGAAAAATAAAACACAATAATCTATTAAACATGTATTTGGGGTGCTTGTTCCTTTTGGAATACTCATGATTTGCAGACTGAGGGCCTGCCCAGTCCTTTTGCCAATCTGGCCACTGCTTTCTGGATTATTAAACTGAAGATATAGGCAGAACATATTACAGTGGGTGATTCCAGATTTCTCATGCATGCAAAGTGTTCTGGTTTTTTTTTTGGCAGTATCCACATGATCTCAGCATCAAAATGCCAGACCATTACACCCCCCCCCCATTTAACTCAGATTTACTCTTTCTGGGCGAAATCCAAAAAGGTAAAAAAGCAACCTGTGACCAAATAGACAAGTTTTCAGAACTGTACTCACATTTTAGTTGAAATGGTCATAAAACACAATGTTAAGCATTGATTCAGGCTTCTTTTTTTGTTGCTCTTATGATAAACTTTCAGATCCATTGTCAAATACTGTGTCATATTTGAGGCAATTTCATTGCCAATGTTACCCCATTGTCTCCCCTCCTAGTGATACAGCAGTGAATCAGAGTCACTTCACACACATTACACATCAGAGGCGGTATGAGAGGCAGGGCAGTCTCGAGCAGGTAGGGCGCCCTGGCGCTGAGGCGCAGAGATCGCTCCGGCGCCCCCACCCGCGCAGTGCCCCACCTGCCGGCCCGGCGCCCTAGCACCCTGCACCACCGGGACTATACCTAGAGCCGGCCCTGATGAGAGGGTGTTTGTTTTCATGCCCTGCTTCAGGCATTTCCAGAGGCATCTGGCCGGAGTCTGGATCCACTAGATAAAAACAGAATGCTGAACTAGGTGGGCCTTTGGTGTGATCCAGCAGAGTTCTGCGGGGTAGGATTACACCTAAAAATGCAAAGTGTGACTGCAACAAACACAACCTTTCAAACTTAGCCAGGGCCATGTTGAGCTTACCGTAAGTTGCAAACTCAAGCCTGCCTGTGTGAGAAAGCATCCCATCAGCGGATCATTCGGCTTTGTGAGATTGTGAGCACAGCTGGAAAGTCAGTATAACATTGAAGTGGAATTGAAGTAGCTCGAGCATGCTCTGAGAATAGACTGTGGGTCCCTGCAGACTGCTGTTTTATCTGCAGGAACATATTCTGCAACATGTTCCTGACACAATAATAGTGCGTAAGTGGTGTAGTTTCTCTGCTTTACTTTGCTTCTTGATGCTTCTCCCATGTTGCCACACTCTTGCTGTCTGGAGTGGCTATAGAGCAACTTCAAAAGTCTATATAAGGACTTGCACACCATTGTTCCAGGCTCTCTCCTCCCTCCTGCGTGTGGTGAGTGAGAACCCTGTTGCAACAGTCTAATAAAGATCAGGCTTACTAGCTGCTTTGCTTCTCAATATTCTCTGGTTGGCCTCTGTTATTTTCTCCTACTGATAGGGAACCCATTTAAAGACTCTATACGATCTCTTGGATACCCCATAAGGGAAAAGGAGCAGTTTTTTTTTCTTATAACAGCCCCAAAAGTTATTGCCAAAGATTCCCTCACACCCGGCCCATCAGATGACTTCTAGGGCTTATCCAGAGTGTTTAATTCATACCAGGGCTCACTAGGAGTCACTAGCAACAAATGTCCTTTCCAGGGCTCAGTCCTGCAAAATATGAAATATTAACAAAGGCTTCCTTTGGATAAGGCACAGATTGATTTTCTCTCACTGCTGAGAGCCAAACTAGACTTTCACTTAATATGCAGCAGGCAGCTCTGTAATGCAGAAGGCTCCTTATGCAACCAGGAGGCTTTGTGGGGAAAATCCCCATCAATGCCAATTGACTTTTCCTTAAAATCTCCATTCCAATCCCAGCAGGGGAAGGAAGAGATTAGCCTCTCTGCTCTGCATACTGCCTTCCTTGTAAGAACTGGTTAAGCAAGAATCCCCCACGCCTCCAATTATTTTAGGAAAAACAAGGTATGTACCGGTAGCTGCCTGCTACATGTTAAATAAACAATTAATTGGGCTGCATCTAGTTAGCAGAACGGGGCATAGATCAAAAAGAGATTTCAATAGGAGGCTGCTATTGACTGGGTCTGGCCAATGGTATCATCTAGGATGAGGAACATTTTTCAACCCATGGACTGCAGTCCCTCATGAGCAACTTTCCAGGGACTGAATATTAGTGGTGGATGGGGCCAAAGATGTTGACTCTTCACTTTCATTTCATTTCACTTTTAATTTCTATATCGCCTTTCTACATTACTATATGTAAGGTGGTCAACGAGCTGAAGAAACAACCACACACCTTAGAACAACCTGGTCCAATACCAAACAAGTCATAATAAAAAACATAACTTCAAGATAAACCACTTACAGTGGTAACTCTACTTACGAATGTTTCTACTTACGAATGGAGCTCCGTCCGCCATCTTGGATGCGGTTCAGATAGGATTTTTTCTACTTACGAATTTTTAGATAGGGTTGTGTCGTGGAAATTTGGTCCTAATTATAACAGTTGCTTCGACTTACAAATTTTTTCTCCCAATGCATTCCTATGGGATTCAACTTACAATTTTTTTCGACTTACAAATGTGTGTTCGGAACGCATTAAATTCGTAAGTAGATATCAAATAAAGTAACATTCAAGAACCCATTAGAATGTAACAGTGCACAATAAAAGTAAATATCAGCAAACAATAATTAAACAGAAATTCACTCTTAAAATTGCAGTGGTTTTCGAATGTCTTGGAAGTCGAACGTTTCGGTTTTTGAACACCGAAAACCCGGAAGTAAAATGCTTCAGTTTTCAAACATACCTCGGAAGTCGAACATGTTTCACAGCTTCCGCTGAGTGCAAGATCCTGAGGCCTAGCTGTAGGCTATTGAGTTTTTGGTTTTCGAACGTTTCAGAACTTGAACGGTCTTCCAGAAAGGATTACATTCAAAAAACGAGGTACCACTGTATAGTAAAATAATTGCTAAACTATAACCAATAAAAATAACAGCAAGTCACAATGCATAAAATACCTCAACACATACAAAACCACATAAAAGGATCAAAGTGAGAAACAAAGACACACAACTTATAATTTTTTTTATGTAAAAAATATCCCTGAACTCCTCTGCTCTCTTCCCAGCTACTTCAGCTGTTCTTAAAGTCATGGACTGGGAAAGGCTCCTAGGGTTGGAGGGTGGGGGAAGGCAGGTGAAAAAAGCAGTTGCCTGATGGCCATCCGCAGACTCTCTTCCTTTTGTACCGTAGGTTACATTCCAGTCACTCTTAAGGTGTTTTTTCCCCTTTTTCCATCCCACAGGAAGCAGCACCACCATTCAAGGCATGTTTCAACTCAGCAAAGTTCCTAAGTAGGACATGGAGCAAGACTGGCGAGGGCTGTGGCCCGTAGAAGCTGCCCAATGGGATGGTTAGGGAGGCCTGGTGGACTGCATTTGACCTCTGACTTGAAGTTTCCCACCATCCCTCATATACACTGACTGTCAGTTGCTCTCTAGGTATCCAAGAGGAGTCTGTCTTAACCCCACTGAGAAAGGGCTGGGGCTTTCTCTCTGCTAAGTGTGTGCAACAGAATTAGCAAGGAAATGTGGGTGTCAGGAACGAGCCAGCAGTAAATCACATTGTGCAAGTTGGAGTTAACTCTTGATTAGCAAGAACACAATCTGCACAGGAGCGCCAGGCCTAATGAGCACAGCAACTCATCTCCTGGAAGTCTTGCCCCCATGAAGCAGTTGGTGAGATGCACGGTCCCCACCTCCCCACAGCTGCCTCTTCTCTCCATGGGTTTTCCCCAAGAAATTGGAGACTGCGTCTCTGTGTTACCAATCTCTCCTCTGTCCTTTTCATGCCAGTTCTGGTTCTTGGAGATGTAGGAGAGGAGAACTTGTTGCAGCAGGATGGGGAGGACACCCGTGACTCTTTCACCAGCTTGACTTTACCTCTTGGTCTCCATATTCTCTGACTTCCTCCAAGCTCCACCTCTATCTCTGGTTCTGGACTGCTCTCTGCCACTGACTCTCCCAGCTCACTAAGCCCTGTTACCTCTTCAGCTTCTGACATCTCCTCCTCCCAGTCTTCTCCCTCTGACCACTCATCGTTGTCCCACCACCACTTCCTGAGCTCTGAGCTGCCTTCTTCTCTTGGTGGTTTCCCAGCTGGTTCCTCTGCATCCAAGCAATTCCATGACATCAGGCTGCTGTGAAACACTGTATGAGGGGTCCAAAAATTTGGAGTAGTTCAAAATACTGCTGTAAGATTGCTTGTGCTTTACAGTGTGCCTGCAGCCTGGCACTGGGCAACATGAGCATATTTATGCATGTGCAGGCTGCCAACTTTATTGCAGATTAAATAAGCACAACATACAGCAAGGAGAGAGAGGAGCCTTAAAGTAATGTATTGCAGAGGAAGGGAGCAAGGTAGCGTTCCTTAGTATGAGTACTGCAAGATTGCCCCTGCCAGGCTCAGATCCTGGATTCTTGGCCTAAGCCAAGATTAAACCACAGTTTCCCATATGTAACGCAGAAACTGTAGCTTTAAGAAACAAGAAACTGAAACCAGACACATTAGTGGAGAAGAGGGAGCACATTTATTGGCTCAGGCCAATAAACCATGATTTAATCACCCTGACATCCCATGATCCCTAGCTAACAGGACCGGTGATCAGGGATGATGGGAACTGTAGTCCCAAAACATCTGGAGGGCCGAGTTTACCTATGCCTGGTACGAGGTCTTTGAGAGATAAAATATTTGAGGTAAAGCTTGTCGAAAATACTGTATGTTGAGCTGGTGCAAAGGGTTAGGGCTCCTGTACATTTACCAGTTGTGGGGGGGGGGGGAATGGAAGATTTTCCAGCTCTCCTTTACAAGCCACACTGCCAAAATGCCTTCATCTGCACCACTTTTAAAAAAACGCACTGCACTTTTTATTTACAAAGCCAAGAAAATTAAACTGCTTTAAAGCCAGTTTGGCTGTGGGGAGCTGTGCTTTTGGATGCTGACACATTTGTTATTTAGCATTTATATTACTGCAGAATCAGGCCTTTCAGCAGATGAAGTCATAACACTTCAAAAGTATTTTACTGCACATCAGAGTTCTAATTTCTGCTTACTATATTCTGCCAATGTATTATGCTTTCTTCACTGCAAAATAATTTTAAAAATTTTTTTTACATCTCCCTCTACCATAATGTATTACTGCCTAGTATTGGTATTTGCTGAAATTTTGGTGTGTGTGTGTGTGTTGTTGTTGTTGTTTTACTTTCTTGGCTGCAAAAGGATTCCAGCTGTCACAGTCAGCAGGGGCTACACTTCCTCCACACATTTTGTAAGAAATAAAATTACGGTACATTGTACCCCAAAATGGAACGGACTTGCTTCACTGCATTGGTCCTTTATTTTTGTTGCCTCAAAATTATAGGCATATATATTTTTTTATTTAACCAGACGGCAGATCATCAACCTCAGAAGGGGATTAGGAGATGCCTTTGTTTTAAGTTGCTGGTCATAGAGAATTAAGGTGTTCTAGCTATTGAGTACTCTCCCTAGATTTGACATACTTTATCGCCCCAGTCAGACATTGAGCCTGACCATCCCCTCTACTCACAGCCTTCAAGGGTGCACATTGGTCTTTCAAATGTCAACAGCGCCCTGTCCGAGCCCAAAATCCGGTGCCTGTTGCCCCTCATCTTCTGTTCAATTCACTATGTCATAGCCCTGCAGCACCCCCTAGGCTCAGCGCCCAGCGCAGCGAAGCCAGTTGCATTGCCCTAAGTCCGCCTCAGCCAGCCTTTGCACAGGTTCCTAACTGCAGATAAGCTTCCTTTCAGATTCTCCTTCAGACCTTCATGTTAAATGCATCATCTCTAGTGCAAACTGCCTGCGGGCTTGCATGGATAATCCCCCCCCCCCCGCTCTGCCCTATTCACATATGTTCAAACTAAATGTCCTTTAATATGGAATATCTGCCATTCAGATATATTTGAAGGTCTGACTGCAGCTGGTCTACTGCAATGAATGAAATATTTAAATGATAACTACAAGCTGAAACGTCAACTGTGATGTATAAAAAGTTTGCTTGTGATTTTCCATTCCGTTGCTTGTTATCGGTTATTATGCATTTACCAGTTCTGATGGATTTATTAGAACTGTATGGCAGAATGTTAGTAACAATAAGGAACCTCAATCATCCCAGAAATAAACTGTCCACTTCATCTCATCAGATCGCTGGACAGACTTGATTAAACACCAACGAAGCCTCTTGCTCATTAGATTCCTTAGATGCCCTGCTCTGGGTGCTAACCTTCCACCACCAACCAACCACCCACCACCTTCATACAAACACCAGACCTTCTGAGGTGAGAAAAGAGGTAGAAGTAGCACTGGGGAAACACAGGAGGATTAAAAATGGACAGCACAAAATAGGCGCCCTGTAAAATGTGAGCAAAGGAGGCACAACAATCCCACCTTAAACGTCTTGTGTGGAAGCCACATCTTCGTTCTACAACTTAGCCATTGCTCCATTAATCTTACTTGGCTACGAGTGATCGCCAAAGAAGAAGAAAACAACGACGACAGTGGAATACGTCTGCAGCCAGTTGTAGCAAAATGGAGATTGGAGAATGTTTAATGTGCAGCATGACTCAAGACCAGGTATGGTGGATCTGTAGCCTTCCAGATACTGCTTGGTGGGTCATGGAGGTCGAGGCTGATGAGAGTTGGAATCCATGCCTAGAGGGACACACTTTCCCCATCCCTGCCCAAGGCACACCGAAGTTCACCTCTTGGCCACCCTCAATTTGAAAAGCACAGAGAGTATATATTTTTGACCACAAATTCTAGCTTTTAGGAGAAGACAACCTTGGATCTGCTTATGGTTAAGAAGTCAACAGATGCACACTAGGTACTCAAATCACTTTAATCGTTCACATAAAATCCTCGCCAATATACAAACACCACAAATGACGTTTTAACATGTAATAGGAAACAACAAGCACTTCTTTGGTGAGGAATGCAGCTTCTCCTTCCCTACAAGCACGCAGATTCAAAGAAATACGGTAAATGATCAAAAGTCATCATTTACCGCAATCAACATTTGATTTTACCCTGGTGATGCATCCATCTGAAGAGGTGCCCTTGAAGTATGAACAAAACATCAGACACAGTACTATTTTTGTTTGTTTCTGGCTTACTGACCGGAGCCCTAGTGAGAATTGAGAATTGCTTGGTTCCTTGAGCATTTGCATAAGGGCAGGAGGGGCTATGGCAACTTGGAGATGGTTTCAGAAGCAGTGGTAAAATGCAGGACAAGAGTACCCTCTGTTGCTTTTCCTCAATGCTCGTGACCCTAGCGGCTTGTCCTGTGACATAAATGGCTAATACTGGTTGCTGCAGGGTGGGGGTGGGGGCATGGAGAGCAACAGTGGCTGTTTTGGAAAAGCCTGCTAGTGCAGAACAAAACATGCAAACCAACTTCCATCAAGTGAATATTCAAACAGCCTAAACAAAATTTAGACCAGGCATCGCCAAACTGCGGCCCTCTAGATGCTTTTGCCTACAACTCCCATGATCCCTAGCTAACAGGACCAGTGGTCAGGGATGATGGGAATTGTAGTCCAAAACATCTGGAGGGCCGAAGTTTGGGGATGCCTGATTTAGACTATAAAGCAAAAACATCCTGGGTCAGCTCCTTGGGAAATAGCTACTCCAGGCGCATCTCAGGACAGGCGAGACAGTTTTCAACGCAAGAAGAAGTCCTGCTTCAACCACAAAGGCAGCGCAGAACCCAGGCATCTCACATGATTGAGCATTTGCCTTTCAGTTTATCCTTCTTGCGCTGCTGCTTGGATTTCTTGCCGTCCACCTGGAGGCTGACGCTTCTCCTCTTCTCCAAATTCAAGAGCTCCTGGAAAAGCTCCTGCACATTGTAGTTCATTTTGGCCGACGTCTCCATGAAGGAGCATTTCCACTTGGTGGCCAGGACCTCCCCTTCGCTGGCCTGCACTTCCCTCTGTGAATCATCACTCTTGTTCCCCACCAACATGATTGGGACCTTCTGGATGTCTCCTTTGATCTGGCAGATCTGCTCGTAGATGGGCTGAAGCTCTTCGATGGACTGCCGACTGGTCACGGAGTAAACCAACATGAAGGCATGGCCTTTGGAGATGGACAGTCTCTGCATGGCTGGGAACTGGTGGCTCCCGGTAGTATCAGTGATCTGAAGGGTGCAGATGCTCTTGTCGCAGCTGATCACCTGGCGGTACGTGTCCTCGACGGTGGGAATGTACGTCTCCCGGAAGGTTCCCCTCACAAAGCGGAGAACCAGAGAACTCTTGCCAACCCCTGCAGCTCCAAACACGACCACTCGGTAATCATTACTTTGTTCAGGCATATTGCTCGCTCGGCTGGAAACCAAGGAGGAGTTCTGTGTGTTTACATACCCCCTTGGGGAACAGGTCTGGAGAGAGAGAAGAGGGAAGGCAGAAACTTAGGCATAACAAGAGGTTCCGCAACGTTGCTGAATTCAACAACGCCCCCTCCCAAACCCTCCACATTTCAAGGAAGCAGCAGAGCCAAGCCAACCTCCCACTTTCCATAGGCAGACCTCCTATTAGCCGTGAAATATCTGATCCGCCTGCAGCTGTAAGGAGAAATAAGGTTATAATTGCCTATGCGAGTGGAGATCAATCAACCCTCCTCATTAATGCTCTTCGATCCCCAAGCAACAGAACGCCCTGCAGCTGGCGCTAAACCTTCAGGATCGCCCTTCCCCATTAAGCTAGCCTCAGCACACAGCTATTTTCATTTTCTGCTGTGGTGGGGGATGTTGTTGGCTGTAAATCCCAGGGGTTTGTTGCTTCCATTTCTCCTGTTTTCTGCACACGCCCACACTGGCTCTCAAGAAGCAACAGGCTCAGCAATCCAGCTGCATTACTCAGAAGGACCGGTGCAAATGAATACAGACAACCCCAGCATGTTGCTTCCTGGCGTAATCACAGCCACCAACAGGCAGGCAGCTCAGGCCCCTTGTAGGTTTGACCCACAAGCCTGCTGTACCACAAAGTTACGACCTACATGGCCAGACAGGAAGACCGTGGAATTTTAACTATTATTTCACCTTCCCTCTGCAGTATACCAAGGATCACAAATTTCCTGTGCTGTAAGTACTTAAGTTGGGAATATGCCCCCGGATTCTCAGCAGCATGGGATGTAAAATCACTATAAAAAAAAAATGAATTGCAAGCAAATATAGGTGGTATCTAACACCAGCGAAATTGGCAAAAATGTACAAGGGAAGTAACAACACATGTTGGAGATGCCATAAAGAAATTGGAACATTCATGCATGTTTGGTGGCATTGTAAAGAAATCAAAGGATTCTGGGAAGAATTTATAAAGAATTGAAAAAGATATCCAAGAACTCCAGAAAGAACCTAGAAATATTTCTGTTAGGTATGTTAAATGATGAAATTAAAGAAAAAGATAAATGTATAATGATGTATGCAATGGCAGCCGCTAGACTTCTAATCGCCCAAAATTGGAAAAGCAAGAGAATACCAAGCAAGGAAGAATGGCAAATAAAATTGATAACATATCAAAATCTGGCAAAAAAATACAGGGAAATTAAAGGGGATATCTAATCAGGAAATAGTTGAAGACTGGAGAATGTTCAAGGAATATTTAGCAAATTTGGTCAAAAAAGCTGACCTTGTAGCAGACATGTGAAGGGGCCAAAGATAAACAAAAGGAAGGAAAAATGCATAAAAGAATACCCAAAATCTAGGATATTTAAAGCGCAATGGAGAAAAGGCTGGAAGTCACATGGGGGGGAAGGTGTGGGTGGATTGGGGATTTTTTATTTGAATTTTTTTTTGTCTGAAATGTATTTATAATTGTTTGTACTTTATGCTCTTTCTTTTGGTTTATTGTATTTGGAAATATAAAAGGAAAAAATGAATCACAAGCAGTCACACCTCATCTTGTTGACATTCATTTTAACTAATTACAAGGAATTCTGGGACTACTGGAATAACAGTGTAATCCTAACCATGTCCATTCAGAAGTAAGTCCTGTTGAATTCAGTGAGGTTGCTCCCAGACAAGTGGGGTTAGGATTGCAGACTAATCCATTGCCACAGGGGTCAGGGAACTGGGTCTCTCCAGATGATGCTGGACTACAACTCCCATCATCTCTGATCATTGGCCACACTGGCCAGAGCTGATGGGAGTTGGAGTTTAATGTATCTGAAGGGCTACAGGTTCCCCACACCTGGGCTATCAGTTTCCTCAAGGTCTAGACGAGACGTTCATGGAAACATTCCATTCAGCCCAGCCAATATTCTCAGCATCATCCTGCAGACCTGCCATGAACCATAATTTGTGGGTAAACACTGCTGAATTCAGTGGGGCTTACTTTTGAATTAGTACACACAGGATTGGGCTGTCTCAAGAGTATCAGAGCCAGGTCTTTTTATGGCAGTTCTCACTAGTACAGAGAAGCCACACATCTCTCTCTCTCTCTCTCTCTCTCTCTCTCTCTCTCTCTCTCTCTCTCTCTCTCTCTCTCTCCCCATGGCAGCCATTTTGTGCTGTGCTGGCATCCACAGCACTTCATCAATATGTGAATAACACCAACACCTCATTTTTAAAACAACAACAACAAAAATAGACTGATCAAAATACTTTTGGCACAGGAGATATTGGCTATGCTGTTTGCCAAGATGACTGCATCAAACTGTTGCTCGGGCGGGGAAAATATTTCTACTTCAGGAAGTTTAGGCATCTGGGCTTTTCCCTTCATTCCTGACTCTACCAGCCAAAAATCCAAGCAAAGAAGTCGCAGATTTTCAAGCCTTCAGGTTGAATCACCTTATGGTTCCTTTCCAGTGAGACAATTCTGAAGGTAAAGTTATCAGAATGTTTTCCAATTAATTCATTTATTACTTGTGCCGTTGTTTTAGCGGCAGATTTAACATCTCTTTTAAAAAAGTGTACTAAAGCATGTATTATTGGTGTACTGTGATCTTCAAATGAAGGGTACTATATAGATCTAATAAATAAAAGTAAAATAAAAAAAATCACTATCAACAAGGCTAGGGGTTACTGAATAACCGAACTCCACATAGTACTGTACAAGTTTAAATCTGCCAAAGCCCCTTTCCAAATTCATTTTCGTCTCCTCTTCCTCTGTGTTGTTTCCTCAAACAGCATGGAGGACAGCCAACGCTTTTTGAAAACACTAGTATTGAAATAATCTGAAGCACTTTTGCCAGGTGATAAGAAGAAACAGGGTTTTAGAAAGCAAGAATGGTAAAACAGAACAGAACAGGGAGCAGGGTACAGGTGCGCCAGCTGTTTCTGTGACAGGGCCCCTGTGCCTTTAACAGCCACAGGACTGAAGGAAATTCCGCAGGTGATGTTTGCCATTGCAACATCCACATTCTGAAAGCATTTCATCTGTTGACCACACAACCTTCAAAGGGGTAGGAGGAGTCCAACCTACGCAAGTATCTCCTGGAGCTTGGAGTTACTGGTAGTTTGGAACCCATGTGCTGATTATAAAAAGGCAATTCCCAGTGCTGCTCTGCCCCCAATATCCCCCCGCCGCCGCCGCCAACTTCCTCCCCAAGCTCATTGGGAAGATCCATGTCTGCCATTAAGCAAGCCCAACAGAGTCAAGAAGATTTCAGACTTGGATCTGTAAGACCAGAATTCAAATCCTAGGGTGCAGTCAAGTTGCTGCTTCACCCTTCATCTGCTCAAATCAGCAGGACTTAAATTCATTTATGTTTGTGGACACACCCAGGAAGTATGGAAGTGGGTGTGGATGTATTTCCCCTATGTAATGGTGTTCACACCTTGGCTAGAGAGAATAAGGAACTGGTGTCTTAAGGAGTTTGAAGAACCAGAAGCATCAAACAGTAGCATCTTGCAACAAAATACAAGAGATACATGCATTTTGGGGAATGTTGCCTGAAAACAGATTAAAAACTCAGCACTGCAAACACAGTGAGCGCACACCATTAACAAGAGTAGGAGCACAGCCCTAATCTAGTAGTCCCAACAACAGTAGCCAATAGCATGGTGGACAGCACTCTCTAGAAACCTAGGAAGTTGCCTAATACTAGCTTGTATATTTGTCCAGAATCTAAGGCAGCGGTCTTCTCCATCACTTGCTATCTGATCCTGATAACTGGAGACATCTAGGATTGAACGAGGGACATTGTGCATGCAATTCATGTACTCTAGTCCTGAGCTATGATCCCTCCCCTCCCCCTCTGTGTGTGTGTGTTCCTCCAGCTGAAGGAACAGGAGTAACAGCAACCTACCTCACTACGTTGTCCTGTTGCAAACAGGTTCAAAGCTTCTGCAAGGAACGCCCCCACTCTTTAAACCTCTCAAGTTTCATTGGAATGGAGGCTTTTCTTCCAAGCAACTGTTGCTCAGGGCCGAGGTGCAAAGGCGCTGCTCCGCCTAAGCACACACATATTCCCGCACACTTTATATGCAGCGGTGGGAATCCCCAAAAGCGGGGACGTTGTCCTGCGGCAGCCCGAGACCCTATCCCAAGGGGGTCGGAGGGGAGGGTGGATGATGACCCCACCACGCTGGCGAAGGCAAGTCTCGGCAGGATCAGCCAAGATAGAAGCGTCACGGTGGGACTCGGATTTGGGGAAACCAAACAGAAACAGGTGCGGATGCGTTCCAGAAAGCACTCCCTCTCCACCAGCCAGGAGTGAAGAATACCCCCCAAAGGGCTCTCTCTCCCAGCCTCCAGGCAGCCAACGAGCAGGCCAGGTCTCCCGGCAGCTCAGTAGCCCACAGGGGCGAGGCAGCATCCGAGAAGGAAGCCCAGCAACACGCAAACACACAAACACAGAGGAGCAAAGCTCCCCAGGACTGTCAAGAGACGCAGATTTTGTCATACACCAACAACATCGCATCGCACACACCCCTCCCCAAAATGAGGACCCCCCCCTCCACCCGCAACCCTCTCGGTGCTCTCTTTACCTCGGTCGCTGGCTCTTCCAGAAGCCTGGGCGGCCAGCCTCTCTCGCTGCCTGCCGGGCGTCACCAGGGGGGGAGGCACTCCCGGGAAATGCGCTCCCCTGCGCCCCGGCGGGGTAACCCAGGCAGGGCGGCGCCATCGCGCCCAGGGACCAAGGCGGCCTGCCTCTCCCCTGGTGCTGCCGGCTGCTGCCCTGGAGCTCCCCAACTGAGTGAGTCCGCGATGGCGGCGGAGGCAGCAAAGCGTCGCCCCGGTGGAGCTTGCTCTGCCTAATAACCCTTCTCCAGAAACAGCAGCCCACTTTCCCCCGCCCGGCCACTCTCACGTTCCAGCTGCGCGGAGCATCCCCAGGCAAGCGTCACCGGGGAAAGCTGAGGACAATGGCTGAAAGGCACCGAACGCGGCGGGGGCGGAGGAGACTTTCCCTTTCCATCGAAAGAGAAAGAGTGCGCCCCAGTTTGTTGGGCGGGTGGGGGCTTGTTTCCCCCCCTCCTTCTGTCTCTTTCTTGGCCGAGGAGTTTTCGGGGGCTGGCTGTTTTCCAGGGAAATAAACAAGCACCACCACCACCACGCTCTTTGCAATGGAAAGGAATTGCTCTTAAGATCTCCAGGGCTGCTTCGAGTGAAAATCATTAATCTAGCTTCTCCACACAGGTGACACCCTCCCCGCCCCCCGCCACCTCCACTGTTTTACCCTGCTCCGTCTCCGTGCGGCATCTCTTGTGCTGCACCTGTTGAATTTCCGCTTTGTCGTCAAATATATTTAGAGTCACGGCCGGAAAGAAAGGAAATGGGGTGTGGGAGCAACCTCTTTGTTTCAGAGCTCGCCCACCACCTGCAACTTTTAGGTGAAGACGCACACATTTTAAAGGACTTCCATACGTGCCACCCTGAGTCCTTGCAAGCGCAGCTGCACATTATCCATTAGTGGACGGTGGGGGAAGAAATCGGGCACGTTATTAGCATCAACAAAGCTTTAAACAAACAAAAAAAGGGGGGCCACACGCGATAAATAACAACACAGACGTCTGTGGTGGAGTCTTAGTGATGCATGGAGAATGTTTGTGTTTAAAATATTGATAAATTCCATTTGGGTAGCTGACTGCCATTCATTCATTCATTCATTTTATTTGTCAATGGCATGCCGCTAGTGAGACAGCTCCATTTCCCTTGCCACATCTCCATCAGTGATGTACCGGTACCACTAGTGGGAAATCCCAATCTCCCTTTGTCCCACATTGACTATGAACTTGATTTCTCCTGCCTTCCTTATTCTCTGCACTCTCAGGGCACACTCTGAATTTTACAGAATTTTACAGAATTGCATGGACAAAAACAAGATGGGGCCCTGCCCTCAAGGAACTTACAATCTCATTATCCCAGAGGTCAGGTGTGGATAGACTTGAGGCTGGAAACACCTACTTTTTGCAGGATCCAGCAGAACCCCAAGATCCTCAGACAAAAGCTTGGAGCCAAAGACATGCATTTAGAATTAAAGAATGATGAGCCCAGGAATCTGGTTTGAGTACCAGAACTGAATGGAGTTCTTCTACACACACGCACATGCATACCAAACCCACACCCCTACTCCTGGGTTTATTCCAAAGTTCTTCCTTTCAGCAGCGAAATTTAGGAGTCATTTTATTGCTGCTCTTGTCAAACAATTGGGAGTCAGAAATCTATGCCAATCTTCTGCAAATTGTCCATGTCTCTACTGTTAGGTACAGATCTACCTTCTTTCCACTCCTGCATAGATCATAGAATTGTAAAGTTGGCAGGGGTCATGAGGGTCATCTAGTCCAACCCCCTGCAATGCAGGAATCTTTTGCCCAATTTGGCTTGAAACCACAACCCTGAGATGAAGTTGTGGGTGGTTCATCTTTACCAATGGATCTATCCTAGCACTACTTATGATGGAAAGTAAGGAGAGAGAGAAAACAGGTGGGGCAGGCAGGGAGGTGAGAGGAGTGGGAAATTGTGTCTTTGAATATGTACAGCTTGGGAACAGGTGGAAACGAGGTTTTTGTGGAGAAGCCCAAGGCCAGACACAAAAAGGTTGGTGCTTGCAAAGTGTTGTGCATGGTATAGGGTTTTGGAGGGGCTGGTGATTGGTCCTAGCGGTGTCTTTACTCCCCCCCCCCGATATTATATGTGATGTAAGCTGTAAGCTGTGGGCATGGCTTGGGGAGACCTGGCAAAATTAATTAGGGCTGGAGATTCCCCTTTCCACTGATTTAGGAATTTGAATCCCATCATGCTGAAATGGAGGCTCCTCTCTTTCATTAGCTGCAATATGCCTCTGAATAAAAAGGCAAGGAAAGAGGCTTTTGACATTTTAGTATTTAGATTATCTATGCCTATAAAAGCTGCATGATGGCGAAACAAGCCCCCCAAAACCAGGGTGCAGTTTTTCCCAGTATGAGGACGCCTTGATGAAGTGAACTGCCCCCCTGGCATTTCTCCTTGCCACTCAGCTGTTACAGACCATCCTAGATACTACTACAAATAGAAGCAAGATTTTTCTCCCCCGCCTGAGCTTGTGGGAGTCCAGTGCTGCTGTCAAGCGGTTTATTTCCCCTTGACTCATACTCATGGTTATTTATTTGCATCTAAAAAGCAGACCAATTAATTACAGTCTGTATCTTGGCTTTTAGGCTGTTTCCCAGCATTTATTATTTGGGGCAGCTGCAGTTTTGAAGTTGCCGTTTCCCCCAGAGAGTGGAGATGCAGCATACATAAACCTCTTCCCCCGCCCCACAAAGATAGAAGAATTCTTTCTAGTTCTACTTTCATATGAAGCTACTTGTGGAATGCTGAGATCTAGGCACTGCATCATCATCATCAACATTATTATAACAAGACTTCTGTAGCATTTCATTTTTAAAATCTCTAAGTGGTATACATTCAATGGCACCAGAAGTATCATTAAAAGTAGCAATAAAAGCAGACTTTTAAACAGTAGGCACAACAAAACAATAGAAATGATGATAAAATCAATGTCCATAATAAAATTACATGTCTGGTTAGGCTTTAAAGAAGCACAGCTGCCTTTGTAGTTGAAGCCCGTATTTTCAAACTTTGCACCATCCCACACTGGGTGTTGGGATTGCTTCTTACCTTCTCCTACGCCTTTAGCACTAGATGAAGAACTACACACGTGAAATGGATTCTATACATATAAGAGGAAACCATGGTAGGTGTTTGTAAGGTGAAAAAGCAGCAGGCAGCTGTAAGAATGGCTTAATGGCAAGTGAAGGGTGTCAACTGGAGACTAAATAAGAAGGGAAGCAGCTATGGGGGAATATCTTGAACATATGATTGCAACGGGAGCTGGAAACCCGATTTTAAGAAATTGTATTGCGTTAAAGTAATTTGGTGCGATTTGTAGTAATTTGGAATTATCATCATAGATACAGAGAAGAAGTAGGACCAGGTAAAACAAAACAAAACAAAACAAAACAAAATGAATGGTTTTCATTGGTTGCCAGTGTAATAGGGAAGAAACCTCTGATTTTTGCATGGCTCAAATATAACCTACTGTACAAAGGTAAGAACCGCACCTGTTACTTTGTTTCGCTTCTGGTCTCCCCCATCACTGGCATGTGGCCCTTAGAGTATTACCCATTAGAGAATGCGGCCCTTGAGATAGAAAATGACCCCTCTCTCCTGGTTTCTTCCTGTTCAGCTTGTGAACACTGGGCTCTCAATTGTTGCTTTTTCTGTGATCCTCAGTGCTATATTGCAGGGGCTTCAATAACATAGACATTGCTGCTTCTGAAACATGCTCTGTGGATTCACTGGCTCATACCTTTCAAGCATGTGCAAAACTGCAGGTTTGAGTCTTTCTCCTGAGTCCTGCTGCCTCTTATTGACAAAGGAAGGTTTCTGCTCTTTTCCAGTTGTGTTATTGGATCTGCCCACCTCTTCTGAATTTCACTAGCTCTATAGGGAAGAACTCTGCAGAGAGAGGAAAAGGTTCCTGGAAATAATATTGAAAAGACAACCCGAGTGAGATACAAGAGAAATTATGTAAGTGGAATTTCACCGGCATTTTATTTTGAAGTATGAGCCAGCCTGGCCCAGTTAAATTTCCAGACATATAAAAGGAATAGACAACAACCACAGGAATATGGCCCTAAAAGAGTTTTCATTTTTATAATGCAGTTTTGAAAGCATTCAAGAGCTGGCAGTGCCTCCTGAATATTGCCTTGTTCGCCATGCCTGCCCCCCCCCCCCACTCACCCAAAGCCATCAAGCAGATTAATCTTTTGAGAGATTTCTCAGCACGATGAATGGAATAAACATGGATTTAAGAATCCACTCTCCACATGATGGAGTCCAAGACCAGCTGCTGGATGGGTGGATGAGATGAAAACAGAGAGTGACCAAAACTGAATAATATTAGGGGGGGGGAATTATAGAGCAGGCATGTCCAACAGGTAGACCGTGATCTACCAGTAGATCACTGGGTGTCTGTGGTAGATCAGTGGGTCCCCCCAAAGAAGCTAAAAAAACTGGCTCCCCTAAAAAAGCTTAACATCTTTGCCCTGCACCCCTAAAAAACTGGGCTTTCCTCCCTATGAAAAGCTCAACAACTTTGACCTGAACCACCAAAAACAGGGTTTTCCTTCCTTAAAAAAGCTCAGCATCGCTTTCCTCCTCCCTAAAGAAGCTCAACAACTTTGACCTGAACCCCCAAAAAGGGGGTAGATCACTCCCAGTTTTTAACTCTGTGAGTAGATTGCAGTCTCTTGGAAGTTGGCCACCCTTGTTATAGAGCAACAGCTATGTCCTCAAGGATGGAGGATAAATTTGGGTTTGTTTGCATTTTAAGGAAAAACTACTTAATTTGCACTTCTCAAACCAATCCACAAACTGAAACACAATAATTTTTTGAAATTTACATTTCCTCAAATTTTGCGGTGCAGTTGTCCAACCAAACAACGTGCGCAAAATTGCATACATATTAGGGGGGAAGTGTGCACAAAATACATGCCTTAGTGAAATGAACATACAAAAAATTGCATTCAATTAGAGGAAATTGCTTGCAAAATGTGTAAATTAGTCAAAACTGCACCTAAAAATGTGTATATTGGGGGAAACCCGCAGTAAAATGTTGATGAAATTTCATGAGGTTTTTTTTAAAATTAAATTGCAAAAATATGTTATCTTTGTCTACAACAAAATGGAGTTTGCTATCAAGTAAATGTGTTTAACATCAGGTCAGCAGAAGCCAGGACTACTCCCCCCCCCCTGTAATCAAGATGGTGCAGCCATTTAAGTGAGTTTTTTTTAAAGAGTATTATATTCCTTTAAAAAAAGTCAGGTTTGACCATTTGTTTGTGGGGAATATTTGCTCTAATGCAGGCATCCCCAAAGTTTGGCCCTCCAGATGTTTTGGACTACAATTCCCATCATCCCTGACCACTGGTCCTGTCAGCTAGGGATCATGGGAGTTGTAGGCCAAAACATCTGGAGGGCTGCAGTTTGGGGATGCCTGCTCTAATGTATCAGAAACATGGAGACAGTTTTCATTGTAAATAATGGAATGGGTGTGGATGTGTGAGAAATAAAGAAATGTTACTTGTGTGCTTCACAACATGGCTGTCTAAGGCAGGTCCCCATATGTCTGTTTAAGTCCAGGATCTAAAAAAATCCAGCTGCACCACTGGGAGATGCCAGCATGGCTAATGTGCAGGTGTGGTGGATTTGTCATCTAGCAACCTCTAGATCAGGCATCCCCAAACTCGGCCCTCCAGCTGTTTTGGGACTACAACTCCCATCATCCCTAGCTAACAGGACCAGTGGTCAGGGATGATGGAAGTTGTAGTCCCCAAACAGCTGGAGGGCCAAGTTTGGGGGTGCTTGCTCTACAGACTCACAGATTCCTCATAAAGCAACATATCTGAAGCCCAAACACTTCCATGACAAAGGAGCCCAAAGTTTGCAATAATTTCAGAGAAGCTACGACTCAATCTACCGTAGCAGTGGGGCAAAAGGAGAGGGGGAGGGATAGAAAGATGGGAGCCAAATCACCTTTCCGAAAAGCCCCTCAGATCTGGGTTATGAATGGTGTCATGAAGCCAAGCTAGACAGCTTCGTCTCTGCCTGGTTAACATTACAAAAAGGAGGAAATAGGAGGACAGGCAAACAGCCAATATGAAACCCTTTCCTGGAAAGGCCTGCTCAGGGGAAACTGTATGCGAGGCCTAGGCGGGACTGATTCTCAAGCACACACACCTTTGATATGCGAGCCATAAAGCCAGGCTGGCAAAATACGTCACTGCAGCTAATATATGCTCAATAAGTACCCCCAGAGCACAGGGTGTGTATCCTTAATTACACAGAGGAAGCAGTACTTTTTACTTTTTATTATTTTTGTGTGTGAGGGGAAACAGGACAGTTGAGATGATCTTCTGAAAGGCTTTGGTTTAAATTGTTCAGTATCCATCATCTGTCTCAAAAAATAAACAGGGAATGTGAACATCGTTCTTGAACAGGCGCCGTGAATTGCCAACCCTCTGGAACCTGTAACTGGTTATCATGAGTTCCTTTTCCCCCCCTCTCACCAGGGTCTGCGTGCTGTAGTTATAGTAGGCAGGAGAGAAAATATCCTCATTAATTTCCTCTTTTATATAACATCCCAGAAGAACTGATTTGCATATGGGACTGAAGGCATAGGCACTGTTCTATATTTAATAGAACTTCAACTTTTAGGAAAAAGAAACGAAACCACGTAACAGCATGGGCAAAGAGGCTCCCACACGCTGCTTTGGAATATATTTCCTGTTTCCTCTCCAAATGTCGCAGAAGCCCAGCAGCAGAGAGCTAATTCATCAAAGGCAATCCCCTACTAATGTTGGAGCAAGGAAAGGAAGCTGTCATCGGGGACTGATTTTAGTAGGCGTCTTGTGCCAGAGGTGTTACATTCGGAGCTATTAAAGCCATTGGGATTTGCTGCCAACTCCAGTGGGCTGTAGAGTGAAGCCGGTTATCTTGCCAGCTACATCAGCCACAGACACCTCTGCCTAATGGTGTGAATTGCTGAGTTTACCTCCATGTCTACGTCTGCACAGTAGCAGCTCAGCCTGTTCCTATTTTGCAGCGGGTATAGACCGGTAGCAGTCCATGTCCTTATGCAGGGGGAACAAATTTAGGGAGCCTGACCTGAGTGACCCTGCTTCTTGGCCTCCCTTCTTTTTAATTGAAAGGGGATCTATTAAGAGGAAAGCTTGTCCTCTTCTGTGATGTATAATTTAATCAATGTAGATGTGGGAAGGGATCAGGCACAGGGCATAATCTTTGGCAGGGTGTGGCTGAGCTTGAGCCACATACATCCCCGGCAGGTCCAAGGAGGGTCAGGGTCAGGAATTACCTGTGCAAAGCAAAAGAGTTTAGCATAGTTATCTGGACAGAGTTCAGATAAGGCCTAACAAAAGATGTAATATTTGAAAACACATCCTTCTAAGGCCATCCCCCAGAGGATAAACACAGCTGTTACCAATCATTTATATCTAGCACATATTTTGACTGCAATCCTTACGAGATCTAAAACCCATTGAACTCAGTGGCACTTACTTCTGAGTAAAAAAAAAAACATAGGCTCAGGTTGCAAGCATACCTTTACAGCTGGAGCCTATGCCTTTTTTGCTCAGGAGTAAGTGTGCATGAGACTGTAGGCTTAGATTGTCTTCTGAGGGTCAAAGTTAATTGTGGTAGATTGCATTATGTGTGCATGCATTTTCTTATCTATTTATTTTTCTTGTGTCATGGATCCCCAAGCCCTGACCATATGCAGACCAGATGAGCTTGAGCATGATGGTAGCTTGGTTTGCTTTACTTTAAAAATAATCATACGATCATAAAAGCACTCTGAGACTCATCTAGTTCTTGCAGTTCAGGAATCTCAGATGCCCAGCATGTTTGCACTTCTGTCTCAGCTGGCTTGGTCATTGTCTACAGAATGGAAGATGGTAGGATCCCCAAGGATGTGCTCTACAGGGAACAGGCTTCAAGAACCAGACAAACTCCGCCACTCAAAGATGTCTGCAAATGTGACACGAAGCCTGGCAATTTTAAACTTGCCATGTGAGAATCCCTGGAAGATGATCGCAGTGTTTGGAGTCAGACAGTCACATTGTACATCTACTGTATAGCAGTGACCAGAGGAGGAATGACCACTGGGAGGAGCGCGGTGAGAAGAAATACCATGGTGTATCTGCAGCAGCACAACCCGACGCCTTTCATCTGCCCCAGCTGCAACAAAACATGTCTCTCCCATATCGTTCTCTAAAGCCACAGCAGACACTGTAAATCTCCAGCGTTTTGACTTCAACCCCAAAGGTGCACTAATCCATTGTCTCCCGAGACAGACAGATGCCAACAACAACTACTGGAATTAATATGCACCATGAATATGTTAGGGCACAGCAATGGATAAGTTGCTGGACTCCTGACTCCTATCAGCCCCAGCCAGCATGGCTAATCGGGATGATGGAAGTTGTAGTCCCAAAGCAACTGGAGAGCCACAGGTTCCCCTGCTGTTCTACTGGGGTTAGACAAATGCCAGTGTCTGCCTGTGGGTTGAAGGGGCCTGTATTCCCAGCTCCTTTTCTGCTCTTCCTGCTCCTCTCTGGACCATGATCAAAAGCACCTGCGATCTGCCGGCTCTGTGAGTCTGGTCACGATCAATGCTGATTAATGCTCTTGCTGGCTCTCTCCCCAGAGAGCGGGAGTACATAACCATGGTGACTGAAAGCCTCTCTCGCCTGCCCTTTGAACAGAGATTGTTTCCACTTATTGGCAGAAGGCTGCTGCAGGCTAATTCTACCTGGTTTTGGTGAGCACACATGTGCCTCAAACACGGCGTCACTGGCTCGCTGTTTTCTCTCTCCACACAATTCTGCCTTGCTGTTTATGTAATTAGAGGAAGATCACGAAGGGCTTTCTCCCCCTTTTCCACCCAAAGCATATAAACTCCAGTGACATCACTGATTCACTGTGACCATTTTATAAGTGAAGGCTGGGTAGCCACAACTTACCTCCCTCTGAAAGAACTAACCCACTTCAATTTTGCAGCACAATAGGCCCATGTGTCTGGCTGTTAACTGGAAGGCTAGTGTCCTGCATTGCTGGGGCTTGGACTAGATGACTCTTGGGTTCCCTTCCAACTCTGATTCTTAGTCAAGTTGCAGTGCCATCCTTCATATTGTATTTGTATTGTATTTATTTTATTAAACCCTTAGCATTGCAGAGCATCTAGAACAGGCATCCCCAAATTTCGGCCCTCCAGATGTTTTGGACTACAATTCCCATAATCCCTGACCACGGTCCTGTTAGCTAGGGATCATGGGAGTTGTAGGCAAAAAGATCTGGAGGGCCGCAGTTTGGGGATGCCTGATCTAGAACCACAGAAGAGAGAGAGATAGGATTGGAAGACAGCCTCAAAATTAATTCAAAATTCATTGCAGGAGTTCTGCAGCCACATTTTCAGATGGAAGCTTTCTTTGAATGAAATATTCTCTGCCGGAGAGTGTGTTTTTAACTCAAAGTGCATTGGGTTTCACAATATACTTTGCACACCTATGGCTTCCTTCCTTTTTAGATCAGGTTGCTAGGTTGCATCCTGGAGACTGCCACTGCATACCTACATTTCCCAAAGAAGCTGGACCTGCAGCAGCTGCAATTTCACCGACTTCCCAGGAGTCAGTTCCACTGAATACCTCTGACTAGGCATGCAGAGACTTAACTAAGGAATTCAAACTTGTAGACTCAGTGTAACCCAGCAACTCTGCCCCAAGATGCTGAGAAGAAAACAAGCACATATCATGCAGCTGTACTCATTATTCTCTCACCTTGCCACTAGATGGTCTGCTCTGTTTAAAATATTTCTGATTCCAACAAAGGTTTCTGAATCACAGCATCAAGTAATTACTCAGAAGACTGGCTTCTATGCCCAAAAGCCTTGCAGGGGCTGATGGTACTTGGCTAGAGGTGGCCTCTTTTATAATTGGTGTGTGGGGGGGTGTTTGTGTGTAAAATGGTTTTAAAATATTCATTCGGCTTCATAACACTTCCTATCCCTTGACACTAATGCAGGCACATTAAGTCTCATCGATGGAAAATGTGGAGAGTACTCAGAGATTTTGCAGCTGCAACAACAAAAAAGCCCAAAGTACTTCTGTCAGTCAATAGGCCTTTCTAATGAACAGTGTTTTAAAAAGAATTATTTCAGGAAAGGAAATGACATGCAGCATAGCTGGGAATCCAAGGTGATGCAGTGGGTAGTGGTGGTTTTTGAGCAGGGGACGCTAACTAGTTTGAATCTCTGCTCAGTGTTGGGATCTCAGTATCCTTTAGCTCTGTTGCTAAATACACATAATATGAGCTGTTGCACTGATACACATAATATGCGGCTCAGGATCGCGATACCCCAAGGACTGCCTCTTTCCATATGAACTTACCCAGACCCTTCTTTATGTGCCCCCTCCTTGAGAGGTTCAGAGGGTGGCAACACAAGAACAGGCCTTCTCTGCAGCGGCTCCCCGTCTGTGAAATGCTCTCCCCAGGGAAGTTTGCCTGGCACCTTCATTATACACATTTAGGCACCAGGCAAAAACGTTTTTTTAACCAGGCCTTGGGTTGATCTTATTGACACCCAACACCCTTTTAGAATGTGGTTCTTTTGGGGTTTTTTTTAAATTGGGTTGTTGTTTTTATTTTTATTATGTATTTTGTGGTTTTATATCTTGATTTTATTCTGCGAACCACTCTTAGATCCCCGGGTATAGGGCGGTATATAAATTCAATCAATCAATCAAGTGAGCACTCATGGAGTTGGGGGGGGGCCTCAAGGGCCATCTAGACTAACCCCCAATGAACAGGGGGAACTCACTGCCACAAGAGAAGTGACGATAGGTTCTCAAGCTGGGTAACAAATTGATCCACAGATAGCTACTAGTACATTATGGCTGCATGGGAGCTCCAAGTTTTGTTTGTTTTCTTCCTGTAACTCTTCTAAATTGAGTTCACCCATAGGATACAGATGTAAATCAATAGAAAAATACAGTAAATGAATTGGCTTAAACTAGTAACAGGCTTACGTTTTGAGGCCAAAAGGAGAGGAACAGTGGAAGGCAGCTATTGCTTCCAAGCCCTGCTTGTGGACTCCTTGAAGGCCACTGGTTGGGCAAGAGTGGGGAGCAAGATGCTGGACCTTTCATCTGATCCAGCAGGGCTCTTACATTCACAAAAACAACCAGAAACCAAAACAAGATGCCCAGTGCAGGGTTCCACCCAGCAGGCTAGTCCTTCACTCTTCCATCTCCCCAGCTCAACAGCTGTATGCAGGGACCAACTAAGGATCCACATTTGGGGAAGGGAGTTCCACATTAACACTCCAAATTAAACCACATGTTTTTCCTGCACTGTAGAAGTGACCCTTAAACTGTGTGGGCACCGAGCAATGGAGAAGATCCTACAGCACATGGGAACTTTCTAAACCCAACCATCACAATAACAGACCCTTCCAAGTGTCTCTGTTTTCCAGGGACATCCCTGGTTTAGGGACGCTGTCCCCGTTTCTGGTTTGATCCCATAATGTCCTAATTTTCCTTAGGATGTCCCTACTTTAATTGCAGAAATGTTGGAGGGTATGGAGTTATCCGACCCCCAAGCTGTCTGAAGGCAATCCTGTATAGGGAAGGCTTTTCTTTTCTTTTTAAAAAATGTCTCAACACTTTATTTTGCTTTTATATATGCTGGAAGCCGCCCAGACTACCCAGCAAGATGTGTGGGGTATAAATCGTGAAATTATCATTATGGAATGGGGTGTCCCTATTTTCATCAGGGAAATGTTGGACGGTATGCAGTATGTTTTTGCTTGACAGTATAAAACAGGGGTCAGCAAACTTTTTCAGCACTGTCCCTCAGGCCTTGTGGGGGGCCGGACTATATTTTGAAGAAGAAAAAAAATGAACGAATTCCTATGCCCTACAAATAACCCAGAGATGCATTTTAAATAAAAGGACACATTGTACTCATGTAAAAACATGCTGATTACTGGACCGTCCGTGGGCCGGATTTAGGTGATTGGGCCGCATCCGGCCCCCGGGCCGTTTTTTGGCGACTCTTGGTATAAAACTCCCTTTTGTGTTGGTTTCATTTTAAATCCCAGGTTACACTACCCTGCTGCCAGCAGATGGCAGCAAACAGCTTCGACATGCAGGATGAGTCACTAATTTTTAAATCAGATTTCCCAAATCAAGATAGGCAGCTAGAAGACACAAAGTTCTTTGCAACAGAGACACATCTATTTGGTTTGATTTTCAGGAGTCTCTTTTCCTTTGGGGGGGGGACTCATTTAGACGTAGGGATTTAGCTGGAGGATGGGTTGGAAACTCTGGATCAAGTAGGCAGGTGCTTCAGAATACCCCAAACATAACTGCATCTTTTGGAGTCTGCAAACTTGGGGAGAGGAGAAGATACTGCTTGGAAATACTACAGAATAGTGAAAAGCAGCAGCAGTCCTCAAACTCTTGCATCATTGCCTCCCCACATTTCCAGTGACTATTGAAGAAGGAAGATGTAGAGCTTCCCTCTCTTAAAGGGAAATGTTGGAGATAAATGCTGCTGTGCCGTGCCCACAGAATGGCACTCTGCACATGCTTGAAAGTGCTATTATGTTCTGTGCCAGGGCTGGGCTCTGGCACTAAAACCTAGTATTTCCCAGGAAGAGGGAATGGTGATTACACCAGTCTGGGAGCTGTTGTTTATGAGGAGGAGGGGGAGGAATAACAATACTCAGAACTTACTTCCCAGGATTTTTTGGGGGTGTGTTGTGACTGCTTAAAGGTAATGCTACGGCTTCAAAGCAGCATGGTTCAGCTTTAAATGCATAAGGATAAGGTGCAAGAACAAGAACGATAATCAGCCTACTATTCAAAATTTGGACATGTTCAACCTTTCAAAGGCTGCTAGCAAACCCTGGACATTTATGTGCTCATGATAGGGCACCCTGCTAGGCTCTGCCTTTGGTGCGGCAAAATCCAAGCCATCGGACCTCTGCAGTGTGAGAGCCCTTTCTCGTTCCTTGCCACTTTCCCCCCATCCTGCTTCTTATCCTTACCCATACCTTTCGGTTATTGCCTAGCAACCACAAAATGCAGTTATGTTTCTCCATGGATATAGCAGAACAGCCTTCCTGGTGAGGTGTGATCTTGGCACAAAGTAGCTGACTTCCGATTCCACGTGACAGGGCGGCCCCTGCACCTTGGAGAGCTGTGCAGGAGCAATTTCAGCAGGCATAGCTTGCCAGAATTCAGATCCCCACACAGACATTAAGATATTTTGTGTGTGTGTGTGTGTGTGTGTGAGAGAGAGAGAGAGAGAGAGAGAGAGAGAGAGAGAGAGAGAGCACTTGGGCCAGTCAGTCTCTAACTAGCCCACTTTATTTATTTTTTATAATAATTTTTATTAATTTTCAAACAAAACTAAACAAACTACACAACTACACAAACATACAATACAACACTGTCCCTTCGTTTTCCCTCCACCCACTGGTCCACCTCTGCCACCAGTGAAGCCCGTGCGCTTTGAGAATCAAAGGGGGTCCATTGTGAGCTGGGTTTTACCTCCCCCCTCCCTCCTCCCTCCTCTTCCCCCCCCCCCTGCCACTGAAGGGACAGGAATGGAGGAGCTCTGAGGATTGGTTTCCCCCAGCTCTTTCATAAACATACTTAAATATACACATAACAATAGTAGGGGAGAATTTTAACTCCCCAATTCTTATTATCTTAACCTTATAATTGTGACTTCCTCGATAGTCTTCCTCCTGGTTTTCCCTGAACAAAATCTAAAAGCTTATGGCGGGTTTTCTATTTCAGTTTAAAATCCTTTTCTTATAATATTAACTCAATCCTCCTCCTTTTCCGTGCTGCCCTCCCACAGGTCCCCTCCTGCCACAAGAGGAACCTGTAGGGCACAGCATTTCCAAGGTTCCATTATATCCCCTCCTCACCCCTCCGAGCACTCCCTGCCACTGAGTAGCTCAGAGTAAGGAGAGGAGAGTAGGCAGCTTTCTGCCTAAAAACCTAACTTAACTTACAAAAATTTGCATTAGCTTAAATACTTTCCTAAGCCGTTCTTATGTCTCCCTCCAGAAAACCCAGCTTATTTTCTTTCATTTTTACACTCCATCTCCTCTCCCTAAGTCTTTTCCCCCAATTGGATCAGCATTTCCGTTAACAGGCCAAAATTTCGAAAACCGTCTTTCAAAAACTAAAAGTAAAACTTTTAACTAAAATTTTCATCCCACACCCATTCTTTCCCATGTCCGTCTCCAGGCCCTTGTCCCCCTCTGCCCCTGTCTTTCCCATTCCTCACTGACATCACCCCACATTCCAACCCCTCCAGGATCTTCAAGTCCATTAAACCTCAAGTTCCTTTGCTTCTCATTTTCTTGCTCTGCTTGTTTTTCTTCCTTTTGAAGTCCATACTTTGCTTCATCCCAAGCATATTTTTTAAAGTCCAAGTCCTCTTTAAAATTTTCATCAAATTGTTTCTCCTGGCAACCAGTCTCAATCTCCACGGTCTCCAAATTCAAATTTTCCTCTAAGTCCTGGACTTGGACTTCAACCTCAGCTGCTGGTAAATTGGGATGTTGCCGTTCCTTGTAAATGTCCTCCCATGTTTGTAGATAGTTTAGCACAGCCTCCTGGAAGGCTCGAGAGTACTTTGTTTTCATACTTTTCCTAACCGCAGACAAACAGGAGGTGGAGAACAAAGGGTGCTGGAAAATTCCTTCCTTAGACGATCGACTCCATTTTGGCTGCTCTTTTCCTTTGTCTTTTGATTCAATCACAAATCCATTCTTAGTTCCAATGTTAAATAGTTCTAACGCATTTTCAGTCAATTTTTACTGATCACAACAGTGCAATAAATCCACCGGTCTTTTGACAGTTTGACAGCTTTTGACAGCTGTCAAAACACTCTCCCCCTTTTTAATGCTGTACCTCAAGGGGTGCCGGACTCGGGAGTTGAGAGGGTTCGAAAAAGTCTTTCTTTCTCTCGGGTCCACAATTCCAAATGCTTTTCGTCGTTCGGCTTAAGATTTTTTAAAGCGCCTCCCAGTTTTCCATTAGGAAGAGACCGACTTCCGTTACTTTAAAGTCTCTCCTATTTTTCCAATTGTTAAATTTAGAGTCCGTAATCAAAATTCCACTTACTTTATGGAAACCTTTAACTTTGTTCGGAAGAATCCGCCGCTTGCCGGGTCAGGACTCGGAGCTTCACTTCTCGGAGGTAAGATTAAGCCCAAAATGGCTCCCGTGGTTCCACCCCGCCGGCTCTCGATCGCTCTACTGAGCTCTCGGGCAGCGGGGGATCCGCAAAACGGAGCAGCCGCTGGGCGCGTGAGTCACCGGGACTCTCTACCTGGTGCTTTTACGGGGAGTCCGCTCGCTCTGCGGACTTCCCCCCCCCTCCGCGAAGCCAGGGACTTCGGCGCGCGAAGTCCCTGCGTCCTTCTCTCCGCCGCGACAGACCGGAAGTCCTAACTAGCCCACTTTACAGGGTTGGTGCAAGGATGAAAACACATCGAGAGGGAGAACCATGAAACCCTGAGCTCCTTGAAGGCAAGGCAGGCTATAAATTTAATAAATCCTCCATAACATCATAAACACATGGAGAGCAAGGCCACATGTGCTATTCCCCTCTGGGAGAGGGCTCATCTTGGGCGGTGTGTGTGTGTGTGTGTGGAGGTAGTGGCTATCCCCCATTTTTTGACCTACAGACCTACAATTGCGTGGAAGATAATGCCTGCAGAGGGCTTTGGTTTTAGCCTTTCTTAAGTCTTCGGCGGGGTGTTGGTTAAGACCTGCCCCTTTAAACTGAATTGCATCACTAACCCCCTTGATGATAAAGGGACCCCCTTCTTTCTTCTCTAGAAAACTGAGTCCAGCTCTGTGCAATAGACAAAAAAGGGGAATGCTGCTTGGCGCAATGAAAGATTTTTTTCTCTCTCTCTGTCTTCCCCCCCCTCTCTCACAAACAAATGCTCATCACCATCCATTTACCTGACTTAGGTTTACAGTTCTGAACCTATGCAGGGGCAATGGTCCACTGGAATGCACCCAATTTCCAGCAGATGTCAGCATTCTCTTTTCCACTGCCACACTTTCCGCAGATAGATTTAAGGAGACAGCTTAAAACAGAGCAGCAACATTTGCTTATATGTTTCCCTACCAAAAAATAAATAAAATAAGCAAAAGGCAAGAATTATTTGTATATTTTATTCATAGTATAAAAAGGGAAAAAAGATCTACAGTGTCCCCCAAGTTACGTGGAGCATTTATTTAAAAGAAAAGAAATAGAAACAGAACGAAAGAATTAAACAGTGCACACACACAGTCCTTTCACCTCCGTGGGTTATGTATCATACAAGTAAACAGGGATTCTTAGGGCATATAAAAAGATATCTACACCAGATAGACTTGTTAGTATTCACAGCACGCACGCACGCACACACACACAAATAGCCCGACTTAAAGCTGAAATGGCCTTATTTGTACCAAAACTTTACAAAAAGTAGTTTTATACTAGACTATAAAAGAAGTCATGAATGTGCTTATTAAAGCATGTAAATATTAACCATTACGTGTGATATAAATAAAGAACAAAAAATGGTTCTGAACGTAGGTTTTGGGAGTGTGGAATAAAAAAAACCTTGTCTTGGGGAAGCACAAAGTATTCCAACTCTGTTTCCCAATCATGTCCCTATATCAGAAGGAGCAGGTGGTGTGTGGGTAATGAATAAGGTATTAAACCAAAGGTCCTACATGGAAACAGGCACCTCTCCTTTCCATACATCCAGCTCTCACTCTCAATCATCCCCCACCCCACCCTGCTTCTTCTGCAGTTAACACCCAAGACAAACTAAAGAGTGTTGTGGGGGGGGGAGTCAAAAGAAAGATACACTACTAGCAAAGCAGCATTTCCACCAGGTTGCCACCGTTCCGTGAAAATGCCCCATCAGTGCCAGGCACTTTGGGGATGATTTTAGACACAGATCATCACCCTTTCCATGTGTCACCCACAGTTTGTGCCTGATGAGTCCTGCTTTAGTGGTTACTCCTGGGCTTCCTTGCGAGCCAGTTTGTAAACCTCTGTCGGTCCATCCACGTGGGTTATTGTGGTAGTGAGCTGAAGCTCTTCTCCGCTGTTTACTCCCAGGTCTCCTGGAAAAAATAAAATAAAGCCATGTCTCAGACAAAAGTTTGGTCTTGGCATGAGGACAGTCACGGAACAGGCCTCCATGGGGCCTTTGGAAGAGAATATTCTTTTTGAAAAGCTGGCAGTAAGGGAACACCTTTTTAAAAGTCTGCATCAAACTTTAAAGCAGAGATTTAATTCAGGAATTGTCTTTGAGAGTTCTGTCTGAGGCAGGATTTGGTACATAAGAACACATCCTTAAACTGATCAGTCCACACGATCAGTACAAGCCAAAAGAGGTGATTCCACATGACATTTCTGGGTCACAATGATCTAGCCACAACTGGGCACAGGCAGGCTTTAGGTTAAAAGGGTGTACTATTTTAACTAAAACTTTGAGGTGAAATAGAGCCAGTTGTGAAATAGCATACCTCAAATACCAAACTACCATGGACTTAATCACGGCTTGTAGCCCTGAATGCTTTTGGCAACCAGCTTTTTAGAACAGGCCTACGCGTCACTAAAGGAAAAGTGGGTTTCTGTCTGAATACATGTTCAGCTCAGGATTTTGTTTTCCGTACAGGGACTTAACAGTCCTGTTACAAAAAAAATCAACTCCTGGTTTCCCACCACCATCTCAGCAGCCTCCTTTACAAGGGATGGGACAAGGGAGAGAAAGCCTTTTTTGCCACTGCCTTGGTGGTGACACTGCCCATCACTCGGAGATCGACCAGCAATTACAGAACAACTTCCACACACCTTACACTCAAAGAAACATAGGAAAGCGTTGCTTTATCAGGTCAGTGGCTCATCTAAGTCTAGCATCCTGTTCTCACCAAATGCCTATAGGAAACCCTTCATAATTAGAACAGAAGGCAGAATGAGCCCCAAAACCGCAATATAGGTTTTCCTCGGCTACCCTCAACATAGGAACATCCATTAGCAGTCACAACTCCATGCCGCCAACTCCAGCAGTCACAACTCCATGCTGCCAATACCAATGAGAGGGTACCCAGACTTAAAACACACTGAAGCCCCTGTCTTATTAAAAACAAAAAAAAAGGTGAGGTGGCTTCAACCCAAGCCACTGCTGCATCAGCCCACCGTTCGATTGCTCTTCGACGTAGTTTTTGTGTGAGGGAGCATACAAGAACATCAGAGCGAAGACGTAAAGATTCCACATCCCGTAAATCCCTGTGAAAAAGGCACTGTTCACTTGGACGGTGTAGTCGCCCCATTTCCAGCTGCCTTCAGACACCTACCCAGGAGAAAGAGAAGGTAAAACCAAGTGAGGAACAGAGCAAGCAGGAAAAACAACCGAATCCCAACCGCACCCTTAGAGAAACGGCCCTTTCTGTGTTGGAAATCGCGACTCCCATTCCTTTTCCAGACTCCTCATTCCTAGGCGTGTCCTTACTGGTTTGCTTTCTCTACATACAATGACTAGAAGAAAAGTAAACAGGTCCAATCCTATCTTGAACCATGATGGGCCGCGTGGCTCAGGCGGTGGAATTGTATGCACCATGTGACACCTGCAGAGCTGGCCACGCACTACAGCCACACTCACAGGATAGTTAGTTGTTCGGAGACTTCTATTCCCCTCACAGAACTACACTTCTTAAGAGTGTCTTAAGGCAAATTACACTTAGGCAAATTAAGGCCCAGGGGCCGGATCTGACCCATTCGCCTTCTAAGTCTGGCCCACGGATAGTCCAGGAATCAGCGTGTTTTTACATGAGTAGAATGTGTCCTTTTATTTAAAATGCATCTCTGGGTTATTTGTGGGGCATAGGAATTCGTCCTTTTTGTTTGTTTGTTTCCAAAATATAGTCTGGCCCCCCCACAAGGCCTGAGGGACAGGGGACCGTCCCCCTGCTGAAGAAGTTTCCTGGTCTTAACAGTTAATCCTTCTTCCCAGGGAATTATACCTGTGCGAAGGGAAAAGGAAAGGTCTTCAAATAACTTTCAGCGCCCTTAACAAACGGCAGGTGACGTCATCTGCAGCACTGCCAATGGCATGTTACAGTTTAAAATTCCCTTAACGGTGTTTCAAACTGTAATTTATCGCCACTGCAGCAAAGAGGCGCTGGCACTTTCTGGGTGACGTTCTCTGCAGTGTGTCACTTGGAAGAAGGAGCTATTTCCTAGTAAGGGAGCACCTGTGCTTTGTCAACAGCAAGCAAGCAGGTGGAGAAGAGTGGAGTACTCCCGGTTTTGTCAGCTGGGGGCAGGAGGAGATGGAGGGGGCCCAGTCTCAGGTAGCACAATGCGTTGTGCTGCCTCTGGAAGCAATGCAGTGTGGGTAAATGTTTCATAGGGGAACACTTCCAGGCCCCATTCCCCCATGCTCTCCAACATCTCTACTACATGGTTAAAGCTCCAAATCCCCCCCCCCCCAAAATGCGCATGGTCTTGTCTCGGAAGAAAAAGCACCCCAAATTCTGAATGCAACGGTTATTTGTTGATTCCAACAGGTCATTGGTGAAGGACCAGATGAAAGCTCTTACCCAAAAGCACCATAACGTTTCTCTAGCAGGTTTTAAAAGGCCACAGCGCAACCACCACATAGAAACAATTGGGGGGTGGGGGAAACGACACCTCTTTGGAAAGTCATTTTTAGTTTACTCACCTGACTGACAATGAAAAATATTATGGTCATGGCTGCACAAGCTAATGTGATTAGCATCAAGAACTTGAATCTGAAGATCAGCCCCTAGGGAGACACAGAAACATAACAAGTGTGTGTTAGGGGGGGAACTTCGCTTCAAATATTTCAAAGATTACTGGGAAAGCAAGCAAGAGGGAGACAGTCAGGTCAGCACCTTTAGTCTCAAAGAACTTTGCTGTCAATATCCTGATCTCTTCTGATGGGATAAGCCTTTGTTTTGCTTGCCACCCTTAAGGCTTTGGCTTGGTGAGCATTCAACATACAGCATGTTTAACCATTGCTGCCTGGCAGCATCTCAATGGAAGGTAAGATGAGAGGGATATAAGAGGACCACGGCAAGTGCTGGACCTTTCACCCAGCACAGGGCAGGGCGGTGTGGCTTCCCTGGCTTCCCAATGCCGCACACTGCTGCTGCCTGCTACCAATAAAGGAGGGCAGGTGAGCTAGTGGGAAGCAGCCAAATGGTCCTGCTGCATCTGCACCGAGCTACCTGCTGCCTCCCTGCTCCACAACGGGCAGCAACACACGCATTGGGAAGGCATCACACTGAGCTCCCACACTGCCCTACCAGCCGCTACCAATGCAAAGCTTGAAAAGCATGGCCAAGGAATGAAGGAAGGGGAAGGGGCTCCTGGGACAATTGCTTGAGCAGCGGCTGCAGCGCAATGGATATCACTCGCTGGGGATGCTTATTCGCCACCGCAACTCTTTTCTTTGTGAAACCCCCTGGGCTGCTTTGCAGAATCACAGGATTGTAGTTTCTGTGTAATCAGGTGTATTTGTTTTTATTTTGGGGGAGGGGGAGAAGAATAATGCCTTCAGTAATGTCCAGGACAGTGGTTTTTCTTTTTTTTCTTTTTAAAAATATTTTTATTAGAGAAAAGAGATTTTTAAAACAGTATAAATTTCCAATACATAGCCAATTACAATTCCCCCCCTTTCCCATCCCTCCCTCTCCCCCCTCTAAGTTTGTACATATTATTTTCTGCATGTTATAAAATTGTACAGTACAGCCTTATGTATCATGTGTTCTACTAATAAATTGGGGGTGTTTATTCAAAACCTGCCATGGAGTCCAGGTCCTTTTGTTGTCTTTTTAAATAATTTGTAAAAAGTTCCCATTCTTCTTTGAAGTCGCAGTTGTCCTTCTCATGTAGTTTATATGTCAACTTTGCCAACTCCGCAGAGCTCATCAGTTTTTCTTGCCAGTGGTTTTTCAACCAGTGTGCCATGGCACCCTGAGGTGCCATGAAGGACAGTCAGGGGTGCCATGGACAGCACTAGACTCCATCCCAAATGCTGGTGTGGCTGTTAGTTGCAGCCGTGGCTACAAGCTCCACAGGCGAATGGTGCCTCTGGGGCTGGTTGACAGGAGGTGAGGTAGCCTCAGAGTAAGCAAGCAAGCGGGTGAGGGAGCCCAGCCAGCCAGTCCACCAACCTTTGCTGTTGGGAATGGACGGACAAGTGGGAAGTTAGGCAGGCAGGCAGGCAGTGCTCTGGCCTTTCTTCTGCTTGCTTGCATGCAAGGCCTGCCTAGGAGCTGAGTGCCTGTTGCTGAAGGGGAACCTTTCCACCATGCAGACCTCTGCTGCCTCCGAAGGCAAGATGGTGGCCTCACATCCACCTTCGGCCAGTCTCTGTTGGGCCACTAATGCTGGGGGCATCCTCTTCCCATGCCCCTGTGGGGCGGCGTGAGGAGGCACCTCTTTTTGGGGTGTGGGGCAGCTCAGAGACCGGGGGGGGGCTGCAGCCGCTGCCTGGAGGACTCCCAAGGAGAGGGGAGAGGAGAGCAGAGGAGGCTGAGGGAACACACCACAAGGGAGGGTGTTCAAAAAAGGGTGAGAGGTTGCCAGCTCTGCAGGCAAGGGGTGACATAACTGGGCTGCTGAGCCCCACAGGGGTGTCACAGAAAGAATGTAGTTGGTCAAGGGAGCCATGGGCAAGGTGAAAAACCTCTGGTTTAGGGGGTCCAGACTTGGCACTGTTAAAACCATCCTGTATCTTCTCCCCGTGAAGCCCTTGTTAGTGGCAAAACAAGCTCCGCTCTTTGGTTATGATTCACTAGCAACCTGATCAGAATATTGATGCAAAGTGGCCTTTTAAAAAGAAGACATTACTGCTCAGGCTCCTTACCTCATAGTGAAGCCTGCGCACTTTGCTCATTGCTGGGAGGCTGGATTGCTTGCCGCTGATATTTCTGAACACTTGAAACACCATGAAACACAGGAACAAGAAGTAGAGGCAGAGGCATATTCCGGCAACGATAATAAATGCCATCTGAGCAGTAAAGTTAAGTTACTCGACATACACACAGTAAAACACGAGGTGGAGACAGCAACAACGGGCAATTCAGTTGGCTTTGCAAAGTTAACACAACGTGGCTCTGTTCTTAAGGATAAGCTTAAGGATAAGTGTGTGTTACATTTACTATGCGTGTAAAAATGAGGCAGAGCATACAGGAAGTCCCAGGCCTGATGCGCTGCTATTGTTCCCCTTGGCTCTTGACATGGCATTAATGTGGGATAAAATATTGAAAACGTCAGGAGGCTAAAACAACCTCAGCTGGAATTGTCAGTTCTATTCTGCTGGAACACAGAGAAGATGCTCAGAAGCAGCAGCCACCTTGCAATCTTAAGGAAAGGCCTGCTGCATGGAGGGGTGCAATGGAGCCAGAGCAGAACATTAGCCTAGTAAGAATTTAGCAACCGTTTGAAAGTGCTTCTGGCCCAGGCATGTGGTTTCCAAAAACGAGCAAGCTCAGCAGAGATGTTTTTAGGTTCACAGGCATGCTGTTGTGCTACACGACCCCGGCCTAGACAGTTAAGTCCAGTCAAAGGCGAATACGGGTTGTGGTGCTCAGCTTTCCGGTTCATGTGGCCAGCATGACTAAACCGCTTCTGGCACAACGGGGCACTGTGACGGAAGCCAGAGCGCATGGAAATGCCCTTTACCTTCCCGCCACAGCAGTACCTGTTTATTTACTTGCACTGGTATGCGTTCGAACTGCTAGGTTGGCAGAAGCCGAGACAGAGCAATGGGAGCTGACCCTGTCATGCGGATTGGAACTGCCAACCTTCTGATCAGCAAGCACAAGAGGCTCAGCGGTTTAGACTCCAGCGCCACCTTGTTGCGCTAAAACAAGATGGCTGGGCTGAGTATGTGACCTGGCCCTTAACTCTCAGTGTATGTCTGCTCTCTTGAAGCAGGTATGGTTGGCGAACATTAAGGTTCAAGCAAAAATAACCCAAACAAGAATACCCCCACCCCAAAAGCAAGTGGATTCCACAAGCCTGAGTTTACCTGTTCCAGATTCAGTCTGCAAGCTTAAAAGCACAGCAAAGCTATTCAACTTTTATCACCGCCCTTGTAGCTTGATTAGTCACTTTTGTGTCCTCCAACTAGCTACCCGGGCAGAGAAACAACAACATGCTTGTTTCTTGTTCCAGTAATATTCCCATAGAATATTCTCTACAGGAGAATCACCATCAAATCAACTCATGAAATACATTCAAAGGATACCAGAGGTGGTCCATAATATTTATGTGAAAAGTTACTATCAGTTTGTCCATGTCAACAGAGTCAACAGGTTTTTCAGTGTGCTCAGAAAGTCCCTGAAGAAAATGCAGCCCCTTTCCCAACACCCTGTGAGAAGCGAAACACACAGCCTTTGTTGATGAGAACAGTGAAAGGATACAGCCAGTTCAGTGCCAACATCTGTGGTCCAGATACTGTAGAAAGGATTTTTTAATTGTACCCCTCTGGAAATGGAAAGGAACAAGCAGATTAAATTATACACACCAAAGTATACAATAAGCCCCCCCCCCACTTGATATCTGGAAGGACCAGAGGCAGAGCAATGCTCAAGGAGAGCTCTGTTGGTTTCATGCAAGCAAAGCTTGACTCTATATGTATTGGAAAAATTCAAAGAACATTTACAGCTGGAACAATATTCTGGCATTAATTATTTTCTTATTATCATAAGCCGTTTTTTAGAACTAAAAAAAACCTATAACCAAACACATTAAGATTATGTGAACCCTCTTAAAAATAAAAAGTCTCCACAGTTACCTCTCACACATGTCAAAGACAAAGAGGCAGAAGGCGCCCACAGCTATTGGTCCAACTTGTTTCCAGTAAGCGGAGAAATGATTTCGTTCACTCTGATCCTAAAAATAAAATTAGGAGACAACAGAATGATTTGCAAATGGGTAGTAAGAATAATAATAATTTATTATTTACACCCTGCCCTGGGCGGGTGTAAATCAGTCAGTCTGGGCGGCAATAATAATAATAATAATAATAATAATAATGATAATAATAAAGCGATAAAAAACACCAAACATTAAAAACTTCTCTAAACAGGGCTGCCTTCAGATGTCTTCTAAAAGTCAGATAGTTGTTTATTTCCTTGACATCTGATGGGAGGGCGTTCCACAGGGCGGGCGTCACTGCCGAGAAGGCCCTCTGCCTGGTTCCCTGTAAGCTCACTTCTCGCAGTGAGGAAATGGCCAGAAGGCCCTCGGAACTGGACCTCGGTGTCCAGGTTGAACGATGGGGGAGGAGACGCTCCTTCAGGTATACTGGGCCAAGGCCATTTAGGGCTTTAAAGGTCAGCAACAACACTTTGAATTGTGCTCGGAAACGTACTGGGAGCCAGCGTAGATCTCTCAGGACCGGTGTTATGTGGTCTTGGCGGCCACTCCCAGTCACCAGTCTAGCTGCCGCATTCTGGATTTAGTTGTAGTTTCCAGGTTACCTTCAAAGGTAGCCCCACGTAGAGCGCATTGCAGTAGTCGAAGTGGGAGATAACCCGTAGGAAAGAAACAATAATAATGATTTACCTGTGTAACCAATGTATGCCACTAAAGCAGGTGAAGAGTAAGTATTACTGAAGCACGCTTTGAAATAGTGTTAGTTCCTCAAAACCATCTTTGAGGGTGAAGTGGGACTGAGATGACCCGGGATCCATTTGTGATGGCATCTGGCGCAATTTGGGCCCCGAATGCCATGCCAATGAAGCAGGGGTTCTACCAGTCCCTTATCCCGGATATCATTAGCAGTGGGGCTTTGGATGTGGTGGAAGCCGTGTGGCTCCATCATGCCCTGCTGCTGCCAGGCCAGGGGTAGAATTGCTCTGCCCACCTGATACGACTTACAGAATTACCTTCTCATCTGCTTCAAATCCATGGACTAAAAAAACCTGATACATTCATCTATGTTTCTGATTGCCTGCCTTTATTCTACAGAAAGGGGGAGGAAACCCCTCTTATAATATTTTCTCCATGGCCAATAAAAAATACACACACGTGCACAAACAAACAAACAGTATTATGCCCAGAAACGATTATACCCACCATCATATGCTCTCCACAGAAGATGATCCAAAAGGACAAAAGCATAGCGTAGAAGATTCCTTGGCGAATGTCTCCAAATAGCAACATCCACGTCCAGTCAAATCCAATAGAAAACCACTCTACTGGAATATTTATGAAGGTCATAGAGATCCCAAGAGCAAAGATAACCCTGGAAAAACAACAGCAACAGTGCTTTCAGTGCTCCCTTTCAGAGAAACTGCTGCTGCATTCACCCCAATGAAAAATTTGTAAGGAATTTAATAATGTAGTGCTGGGGGTGGGGGAGGAGAAATGCCAGAGGTGGGAATCCAAAGGGAAGGAGCAGAGCTCTGAGCAGAGAGCAGAGACAACATTCCACACACTCTCTCTAATTATACACTGGCCACCTGACTTCTTTTCAAAGAAGCTATAACTTAATGCACTCTTTGTAGAGACCAAAGGATTCGTAGCTTTGGTAATAGGATTCCTCCTTAAAGCAAGATTCAGGAGGCTACACCTGTGTTCTCTACCTTTACTCACTTTTCCAGGAGTACAGGTGGTCGCGTCATCAGCATGATCCGCCTCCAGTACCAAATCATGATGATGAAGATGCTCGGAGTAAGGAAGGTTTTCATTGCAAACCACACCTTTGTAAAGCCTCCGTTCTGATGGATACCCTGGAGAAGCGAGAGCAAATTGAAAGCGCTGCCTTTCTTCACTTTCCCAACATTAAGATCCATTTGACATTAACCACAGCGCCTTGCAACAAACATCGTGAAACTCAAGTAACAACTATATTTGGGGAGGGAAGAAAGCCCTGTGAAGAAGCCGAGCGCATGAAGCAAGTTCTTCAATTAGCTGTGTAATAATGAAAATATTGGAAAAACAGATTAACTTCATCCTGGAGTGAATACTTTGAATAATCTTTTTATATGTAACCGACAAAGAATCGGAAGTAGTTTTAATTTCTCACTCCGTTTTCTTCTTTCATTCTAACATTGTTCTTTCTTCTCTTTTCCGTGTGTGTGTGTGTGTGTGTGTGTGTGTGTGTGTGTGTGTGTCTGTCTACTCTGGGTCACTGAGGGAATTGTACACACAAGAAGATAATGGCTGGCTGGTGAAAGACCCTGTGTGTGAGAGGCAGGAAAGGGAAGATATTGGTGGGGTGGGGGAAGAGGCTGGGAGAAGAAAAGAAAGCTCCCAGGTGGAGCTTGGAGAGTCCACCCATTTCTGTGTGAGACAAGAGTTCAAGATCTACCTTTGAGAGAAGATGCTGCATTTTGTTTCTCTTTCTTTCTTTCAATTTAGATTAGCTTGTATTGTATTGTATTATGAAAAATGTCAATTTGGGGGTGGGATATTAACTTCCATATTAGATAGTCCTAACAAGAGGATCAAAATGAGACCAATATTTAAGTCCCGCAGTTGTAATCCAGTCCTGGTAAACCTATTTTTCTCAATCTCTCTTTCTCCCCCTGTTTTAGGTCGTCCAGAGACCTCGAGGAGAAAGGAGGTGTTGTTTCTCAGGTGGAATTCACACACTTTCACCCAAAGGCAGGTGGCATGTGACAGGCAAAGGCTGGTGGCCAGGCAGAATTGCTGGCAATCAAGAGAGCCATTCCTAGCACAGCAAGTGGCAAGCTAGTTAATGCAGTGGGGGAAGGGGAGGATAATAGCTGGAGCAATGACAGAGGGAGAAATCCCCAGGGAACAAGGAGGCTCTGAGCAGGGACAGCATTCCACACAAACTGCCTAATTATACACCTTCACTTGTTTTGAAGAAGCTGTAACTTCATGCACTCTTTGTAGAGAGCAAAGGATTCATATTTTTGGTAATCTGGTTCTTTCTTAAAGCAAGATTCAGGAAGCCACATCTGTGCTTTTTTTCATTCATACTATAAAACTGCGGCTTAGTTCTCTTGAATGCCCATTTTAACATGAAAAAGAATCTTGAAGCAGAATCAAAACATCCCAGAGAGTTCATTCATTAGCCTGCTGACTAATTAACTATTACTCTGTTGGTTGACAACTCTGGCTTCTTGATCTGTTTACAGTCAAATTAGGTAACAGGAGGTTAAAAGCAAGGTGTGTGTCTGGGGGGGGGGGAACTGCTTTACTTTACTTGCATGAGCAGAATTATTACACATGGATTTTGGCGGTGCATAAACAGGATTACCGTATTACATGCTCACTTTGCTGTTAACTTACCCAAAATTCCCTAGAACAGAGCAGCATGGCATGACTGATTTACACACTTTTTAAATAAAAAGAAAGCTGACACAAAAATACTTGGAAGGCATGTTGGCAGGGTTGCCCATTATGATCTTATTTCATTAAGAGTCTCCACCTTCTAAAGCAGGGGTCAGCAAACTTTTTCATCAGGGGGCCAGTCCACTGTCCCTCAGAACTTGTGGGGGGCCGGACAATTTTTTTTGGGGGGGGGGGGAAATGATGCAAGAGCACCACAAGCCACGGTGGCTGCTTACCTGTGTCTTGTGAGTGGCAGGGGCTGGTGGCGGCGGAGGGACAATGAGCAGCACGCAAAAGGGCTCCGGAAAGGGGCTGCTTAAAATGGTGGCTGCTCAAGCGCTGCTGCTGCTGCTGCTGGCACCAACAAAGCCCAGCCCCCTTCCTTCTCTAGGCAGGGCGGGCAGAAGCCAGGAGGAGGGAGGGAGGAGGCGCCGCCGCCGTGTGAGGAAGAGGGAGGGAGAGGGAAAGAACACACACGCTGGCGATCCACGCGGCGATTCCTGGACCGTCCACGGGCCAGATCCAGAAGGCAATTGGGCGTGATCCGGCCCGCGGACCTTAGTTTGCCTACCCATGTTCCAAATGCTATCCCGTACAATATATGTTTTGACACCCTAGCGCGGGGGTTCCCAAACTAAGGCCCGGGGGCCGTATGCGGCCCAATCGCCTTCTAAATCCGGCCCACTTACGGTCCAGGAATCAGCATGTTTTTACATGAGTAGAATGTGTCCTTTTATTTAAAATGGATCTCTGGGTTATTTATGGGGCCTGCCTGGTGTTTTTATATGTGTAGAATGTGTCCTTTTATTTAAAATGCATCTCTGGGTTATTTGTGGGGCATAGGAATTCATTCATATTTTTTTCAAAATACAGTCCGGCCCCCCACAAGGTCTGAGGGACAGTGGACTGGCCCCCTGCTGAAAAAGTTTGCTGACCCCTGCCCTAGCGATTACAGTTTCTTTTAAGTTTACAGGGAAAAGGGAAATCAGCATCGTATCAATAAATGAACACTTACCACTAGACTGATATCTTTGATTTCTCCAATTCCCACATTGATGCGTTCCCTTTCATTCACAGGTAGACGGATATTGATAAGGTAGAATTTGTGAGAAACAGTTCCAATCTCCATGAATGGAAGCACCTCACAGTCATAGAACTTGCCTTCATTCTCTATAGTCTATTGGAACACCAGGAGAGGGAAAAAGACAACCGTCAGCATTGGTTTTTCAAGTGCTCTTAAAAATGCCTACATTTTGTAAACTGGCAGATTATTTTAGCCCGGGAGGGTAATGAGAGATGGAGATGTTTCTTTAAAAAAACCACACAACCCCTCCCCTATCTTCGCACATCATTAGCTTAGGCTTAGGATGTGTGAAACGTAAAAGAAATACATTTAACTAATACTTTCCCCTCAATAATTTTGCCTTCCACAAATGGTAACTAAAGGTTCAAAAATCAGCTGGTACAACTATTGATGGGGGAAATATCCTTGCTGTTCCCACTTGGGGGTGTGGAAATCATGAACATCTGTGAAAACATTATATTCAATATATGGGAAGTCCAAAGCCACATCCAAAAGGAGTGTAGGATGTTGTAAGCATTGGTTGAAAAAAGCACCATGCAAACAGTTTTGTTGATTTTGCTGCAAACGGTTCTGCTATTTACTTCATAAACCATGACGTAGCAGGAGAACTTGTTCCCAACTTATGGACAGAGTAAAGTCGCCCAGTGCTTACAAGAGATGTTCTCCGAACCCCATTTTGTCTGAGATGGGAGACCTAAAGATTGTGCTGAAAAGCCAAAGCACAATCTTATGGGGAGAGCAGTTATCTTTAGCAAAAGGGAGGGAATATCCTATTTTACAGCCCGATGAACACACATCTTGACATCAAGAGCTTTTCCAAAGCTCTTACACTAGCAGGTTCTAGAAGATCTTCTCTATCAGATACTGTGCAGGCGGGCTCTGGGAACAGCTTATTGCTGACTTTAAATTGTTTTTTGAACATTTTAAATAGCTCTTTTGAACTGTTCATTACTGATATTTTTATTGTTTTATTCTTTCTTTGTAAATCAATTTGAGGTTTTATTATAACCAAGTGTTATATAGAACCTGTGCAAAAATGGGGGGAAAGAACCGAAGTGTTTTTGAAAGCAAAAGCTACATAAAGTCTTTCGGGACCAATAGTTTTAAAAAAACAAAAAACAAAAACCCGAAAATCTTAGCGATATCCAACAAAAACCAGAAGGAACCTACTTTTGGAGCTCCAAATTTACATTTTAGCTTTCGGGTCTCAACTTCATGTGCCATTTCTACCCACTCCTCGCTCATGTCGTCACGGTACGCTAAGGACACATCAAGCATAATTTCTGCATTTTCTTCTGTAAGGACAAAGCAATAAAAACTTGTTACAGAAAGAAGCAGGTAGAGCATGGAAAGCAGCATCTGACTTGCAGGATAAAATTATTATTAAAATGTGTTAGTCACTTTATCTTGCCCAAGGCAACCCAAAGCGACATACAAAATTGCTCATTGGGCAATTAGATTATACATAAAGCTTACTTGTCACACATTTGAAAGGGAAAAAATCCAGGGCTGTTAGATCCATGATGCTCTGGGATAAAGTCCAATACTTGCTGTGTACACGATTTAGAATGGAGCCCTTTTTCACAGCTCTACACATTGGCCTAGATTCTTACAACAATGTAAGCTTCCTGGGACCATGTGGGACTCCCAGAGGAGTCTGCAGCCTCTGTGCTCCTTCCCTGGTCCTGTGGTCACTGTCACACTCAGCAAAGCCAAGGTTTCGCTTGGCATGCTGTGCCAAACCTGGCCTTGCCGTTGAGCTGCAAAGTGATCTACAGTACAAGCTTGGCTGGACCCTGTAAAGCCATAGTTTGGCTTCCCAAGTCATGCAAACCAAGTTAAGAAATCCTCAGGCTCTTAGAAACATTCCATTTGTTGTTGTTGTTTAGTCGTTTAGTCGTGTCCGACTCTTCATGACCCCACGGACCAGAGCATGCCAGGCACTCCTGTCTTCCACTGCCTCCTGCAGTTTGGTCAAACTCATGTTCGTAGCTTCAAGAACACTGCCCATCTCTATATTTCGGCGGGAGGGGAGCCATGACTTAGAAGTGGAATGAATTTGTTTAAAATGTATGGTGTGGATGTGGTCAATGTGTTCTGATTGTGACAGAATTAGAAACCCAATCAAGTGACTTTGGCACTCCATAATTCTCAGCTGCCAGCAGGGACAAAATTCATTCCTCCCCGCTACCACCAAAGCAGGAGGGAACATACATCCTTGGGAATTCCTTCTGGGCTCTTTAATGCAGATTCAATCCTAGCTACCCCCATTCTTCAGATTTCTACAGGAATCCTAGATGGCACATGTTTATGAACACCTGTGCCTGCCTTAAATTACAGCCCGCTGACTACAACCTTCGCTGTCATTCTTATACAAGACCACAAATACCACTTGGATTTGACATAAACATAATCCATCTGCAAACTCAACCTTGTTACATATCGTCAAGAGACACTCGACATGCAAGACGCTGCAGCCGATTAAGACTTCTAGTCCCAAGAGTCAGTGCCAAGCAGAAGACAATTGTTCCTCATGCTTCACAAATGCATCTTTGCAGCCGGCAGTTGAGAAAGAAACGTCTTTGAAGCTCTGCCGGCCTAGACATCTGTTACCGGTTTCAAAGTTATAATTTATTGGGATTACGTGGAGGGACGCTCATCTAGCGTGCTGGGAACGGGTGTGGAAGGCCTTTGTGGTTCAGACCTTCTATTTATACAGTGCTTGGGGGTGGTTCTCTTCTGCATGGGAGCAATGATCTTTTTTTCAGGGCTTTTTGGTTCGCTCCCTCCACCAAACAAACAAACCACCCTTCTAGATTATCTACAACCTGCACATTCCAGATTTAAAATGAGAATATTAATGTCAAAGACCACTACATGAGTAATGTAGTTTACTCCGATCTCTTAGCATGGCAAGATATAACGGACAACTCTAAATGCAGGCCACACATACAGCATATATTATTTATTATTTATTGTAATTCTTAATAAGTGGACAGTACTGGCAGGAGATCTGCAAGTTTTGCTGTTGTTTGGGCAAAAAGATCCTCAACACAAAACAAGACCTCCTCTTTGTGGGCAGAGATGATTTGTCCACCCACGTTTTTGCTCAGGTAACTAGATTACTGCAACATCTGACTGCATTTTGACTGTGTAGCTCTATAACTTGGCCTTTGACATCTGATACGTACGTGTGTGTGTGTGTGTGTGTGTGTGTGTGTGTGTGTTAGGACCCACTCTATTCTTCTGGTGGAAAATTCTTTTAACTGATTTTAATCCTGTATCGTCGAGACCTTCTGGTGAAGGGCGGAGAGGAATCAAACGAATAAATAAGTTAACCCCACTGGTTTAGAGCAGGGCACCGTTTCTAAAATGGGAAGCACTAAGACTTAAAGCAGCCTAGCATGCTCCTGCTCCCCCGGGAAAAGATCTTCCTTAACTCCATGGTGCTGAAAAGTCCTCAAATGGAAGCTCCTCATCTCCTACCAACGTGTGAAGCTGTACTTTGGCACATTCTTCAGTCTCAGTCCTCAAGAGGAGGGAGAAAGGGTGGCTGTAGGGAGTGTTTAAGAGGCAGCAACAGCTTGCTGGTGGGTACCATGGACCTTCTTGTCTGCTAAACCTTCTCAGTTCAGCAACTCAAAAGTAAAACTGTTACAGTATGCGTACAGTGGAACCTCGGTTTACGCCTACCTCCGTTTACGAACGCCACAGACCCAGAAGTGTTTACATCTGGGTTCTGTGGTGTCAGATGCGCAGACGCGATCTGCGCAGCGTGTGTGCACGCGCAGAAGCGCTCTATTGGCACTTCGCGCATGCGCAGAAGCATGCCTCCGCGGAACGGATTGCGTTCGCAAACCGAGGTACCACTGTATTACAAAACTTTTACCTCAGAACCATTCATGTGTGATCAGACAGCTTTAAATGCTGGAACATCTAACTGCACTACACTTGCCTGTGAAACAAGAGTAAAGACCAGCATTGCCTTTTTATACTGGACACTAATAAACATCCTTGATACATTTTCTCACACTCACTGTTTTTTAAAAAAATATATACATATACAACGTCTTGCCTCTGAATTCAACCTAACATTTCACAAAGCTTTCCTCCCTTTGCAGGTAAAGATGTTTCAAACACTTCCCTTTCTAGCTTTACACATTCAAAAAATTTTCACACCACATAGATCTAAAAATAGAGATGCCAAACAATGACAGGACTTGCAGCTAGTACATACTAATCACAACATTTGGAAGTAGGAGAGAGCCAGGCCATTTCTGGACCCCAAATCATTCTGCTCACCACAGAGAGTGATCAGTCTTCCTACCAACTTCAAAGCTGCACAGGCGGAAAGTTTTGAGTGGGGATACCTGCCACCTCACCATCTCCACAATCAGGAGAAAGGCCAAGAGCTGTTTGGCAGCCACATGGCCAAGGCCTCAGGACTGCTTTGGCCATGCAGAGCCAAAAACGCTACCCTCCCTCTGTGTCTTTACTGTTCTGAAACAGGAAACGCATGTAAGATATGACTGCAGTTCCCTGAAGGTGCACCACACTCCTTCAGGCACCCATGTCCAATTCTCCTCAGCTCCTTTTCCCTGACAAAAGGAAGCATGCAGCACAGAAGTGGCCTGGCATCTACAATTTCTTTAGCTTGGCCAGCAATAGCAGCCAAAAACTTTAGACTCCCCAGTCATTTTGCTGCATGTGAAGAGAATCCACGTGACATAATATATCAAATAAAGTATTTTTCAAGGAAAAAAGCATCCCACCAGATCATGGACCATGCAGTGTTGACATCCAACCCGTGAGACACTGTTCATGTTACAGTGTATCAGACTGGCAGCACTAACATTTAGTACATGGATGATAACTAAAGCTAGTAAATGGTTTAGGATACCTATATACTGTACAAACTTAAGTCCTGCACAGGGGGAGATGGAGGAAAGTGAGGCCATTTCCACCTTCCACTAGTAGCTTTGGGGTGGCCCAATTACAGAAGCGGAGATGAAAGCACCCTTGTTTGCAAGGATATATAACCCATGATGATATTCTGTAACTGTACGTAAGCAAATGCTTGCATGTGTTTTGCTTGCTGAAGATGGTAGAGGAACAGGGGCATATTCAATAGGATGGTGGAGAACCAAGAATACTCTCCAGTTCTCATTGAACAAGGAAGTGGTGGGATATCAGATACAGCCCAACTTATTGAGTGCTACATGTATGGTGCAATGCTGTGCACCATAGGGTGGGGGTGGCACAGCCCAATAACAGAGCAAATGTTCTGCAAGCAGAAAGTCCCTAGTTTTATTCACGACAACTCCAGTTAAAGGTTCAAGAGCAGGTGATGTGAGAAAAAAAAATGTATGAGATATTGAGAACACCATTGACAGAATAGTCAGTACAGTACTATGCTAGACAATACAACAAAGCTTTATCTGTTTATCTTGCTAAGGGTCCTTTTCCTAGGTCAAACTTTTAGTAACCTCTTCTTAGTTTGTTGCGGCTACTGCATTGTAGAAGCACTCCCCTCAACTATTTTGTCAGGTGAGAGAGATGGGTTGACCTCATTCAAGCTGGGTACAGTAAGAACTTTGTAACTTTAATAAACGGTGCTCAAGTTTGCCCATTTCCTTGTTCCTTTCTCGCTGCCTCACTTTTTCCTTTTGTGTCGTGTCCTTTGTTGATTATAAGACTGTAAACAGCACCAGTCTTGCTAATCAAGGATTGTGATTTTTTTTAAAGCCACTCTGGGAGGTCTTCTTGGCCTGAAGAGCAGGGTAAACACAGCCAGATGGGGATAACTCTTCCCAGGCAGCAGAGTAGAAAGTCTGTTTGGGACTGTGTGTTCTCCCTCCCAAAACGTGTGCATCCCCTCTCATTGTCAAACTTGGGGAACACCCCATAATAGGAACACATTATTGGGACTTTATAGTTGATCTAACCAAACTGCTGGTCTAAAAGCAACAGCACCCAAAGCGGGACAGGTTTTATTTCACAGAAGGTACAACTCTGTGGGTTAAACCATGGAACCCAGGGCTTGCCGATCAGGAGGTCGGCGGTTCGAATCCCTGCGACGGGGTGAGCTCCTGTTGCTCCGTCTCAGCTCCTGCCAACCTAGCAGTTCGAAAGCACGTCAAAGTGCAAGTAGATAAATATAGCGGGAAGGTAAACGGCGCTTCCGTGTGCTGCTCTGGTTCGTCAGAAGCGGCTTTGTCATGCTGGCCACATGACCTGGAAGCTATACGCCGGCTCCCTCGGCCAATAACGCGAGATGAGCGCCGCAACCCCAGAGTCGGTCATGACTGGACCTAATGGTCAGGGGTCCCTTTACGTTACCTTTACAAGGTGAGGAGAAAAATGAAGCAGGTCTTTTTCAATGGTTCTGGTGTTGCTCACCCGTGAAAAACCCCCCACCATCAATCAGCAGAGAAGGCAGCTAATGCCCCTCACACTTAGGATTAAGGAGGTCCACCCTTCTGCCCTCTGTTGTTTATTTGCAAAGTTTCAAATGCACATATATACACAGAGACATATCCACCTAAAAGACCAATTCTGAATCAATGCAACCCTACTCCTCAAGTTTCCTTTGATATATCAACCTACCCAATCTCCATCCCCAGGTGCAGGATACAAGGCCACAATGAAAAGGGAAATACCACTGCTGCTCAAAAGCCAATTTTTGTTTTGGTCACATTTGTGAAGGCTCATCAGTGTTGGGGACACCTCCCGTCCCAATGGAAAAGCTGAAGGGAGGGTTTACCTGCCCCAGGCATGTGACACCTGCAAGTTACACAGGAGCACTGCCAGTTCCCCAGGCTGATTCCCGGCTAATGGAAGTGGCAAGTTGGCATCTGGGTTGCGCCAAAGTCCATGAGAGAATTACTGTTTGGAAATAACCAGGGAAACAGTGAGGGACAGAGGGATGAAGTGCTAATGGGGAGGTGGAGAGAGCTGGAGTTCTGACTTGTTGAGAGGAATAAGATTGCTTTCAAAACACTGGAGTGGCCTTCCTTGTTTCAGAATGAGCCTTTTGTGCCAGGCCCCAAACAGGGATCTCTTCTGGCTGGAGAACGAGAGAGCCTCTCTTTCTCTCGCCTGTGTTCCACCCCTTCCGATTCAAGGTCCCATCTAGTCAAATGTCAGGTTACTGCATACAAACATTCCCCTTTCAGAAATGCCTGCATTGCCTGGGTGACTAAGCCCTTTCAACAGCTGTGTTATTACTGGAAGGTGGTCAATGTTATTCACACAGAGCACTTGTTTCATACGCCTTGTGAGAAAGGAGGCTTTGCTGCTGCAACAGAACAGGACTAGAGAACAGTTTGGAGATTTTTGATCGATCTCTCTCTCTCTTTTAAAATCACTATCAAGTTGCACAAATCAATTGACATATTTCACTAGTTAAAAGCATTTGAGAGAGCTGGTAGCCACTTCCAAGAGGATACCAAGCGATTTCTTCCACCTGTTTGGCAAAGAGCATTAGTCAACTCTAAAACAAAAAGGTATCTGTTTTCAGGTTCTGCCTGGAAAGGAACAGGAGTTATTATAATGACATAGGAATTGATTGTTGCCCAGTTCTGTACACTTTCTGGCAGGCAAGGCAAACAATAAACACTTCAAAATCAATGGAAATTTGGAGGTTGCTATTAAAGCAGCAATCAATTATAGTTATTTAGGATTAACCAATTGGATATTGATGCTGCTTTAGCTGTTGAGGTGCCATATATGAAACGCATATTCTGTGCAGACTTGAGGAACTTGTGGCCCTTCAGAGGTTATTGGCCTCAGCAAAACGGTCAATAGGGAGGGATTTCAGAGCTGTAGTCTAGCATCATCTGCAGGGCTCTGGGTTCCCCATCCCCAATGTCTTCCAACTTTACAATTCTATGATCAAGGTAGAGGAGAGAGTGAGGAAGAGAAGATTCAGAGGTAAATGTGGCCGGAGGAAAATACAAAAGAGCGTCATGGCGTATTTAGGGGACCGCAACCTGTTCACCCATACTAGGCACCGAGCCGAGAGGGTGTCGCAACAATGACTTAGAATGGAAGGCAAGAGGCGATGAATTTTGGCGCTGCACAGGGCGCCACTGAAATTTGAAAGCTCTAAAGTCTGACACTGGTGTACATGTCTGTATGGGGCTTTGTGTGAGAAAGACTTGGGGTAAGGCGATGATCTCAAGTTAAGGCAGGTGTGGGAATGGAATGTGTGACCCTACAGATGCTGTTGGATTCCACGTCCCATCAGCAACCAGCCCTGTTGGTAGAGCATCAGACTCTGAATCTCAGCATTGTGGGTTCAAGCCCCCCACTGGGCAAAAGTTTCCTGCACTGCAGAGGTTTGCACTAGATCAGGCATCCCCAAACTTCGGCTCTCCAGATGTTTTGGACTACAGTTCCCATCTTCCCCAACCACTGGTCCTGTTAGCTAGGGATCATGGAAGTTGTAGGCCAAAACATCTGGAGGGCCGCAGTTTGGGGATGCCTGGACTAGATGATCGTTATACAGTACTTGTGGTCCTTTCCAATCCTATGATTCTATGATTCAATGGCCAGGAACAATAGGAGTTGCAGTCCAACAACATTGGGAGGGTCACAGATTCCCCAGCTCTGCACTACGTTCACCATCAATCCTCCCCTCTCTTGATCAATATTCTTAGGGAAATGCAAGTGGCCCTGCCTACTGCCGGTCCATGTGAGCGCCAAAGTATTTCTCCTGTGGGAGTGTGGTTGGGGGGAAACACTTTTGAACGAGGCTCAAGACCAGAAGCTGTTCACTCCCATAAACCTCAAACCATCACAAATACACAAAGCCCCCAAACAATAGATTGTCTTGTCACAATCTGTCACTTCCACAAGAGTAGCTTATTCCCACATTTAAATACTAGCCATTAATTTGTTCACAGCAATTGTTGCAATAAACAGCATAAATATTTAGTCAGTGGAAGGACTTAATTTCCATAAGCATGCAAAACAAACATATCCCTCAAAAAGAAAAGCACAGCATTCTTCAAGGGCACCAATGTCAGCCTCCAAGATGTTTCAGTTACAGCATCATAATCAATCTGCATTATCTTGAAGTTAAAATGAAACCACTACAAAGATCTATTCAAGGCATCCTGCCAAGACTGGGGTTTTATTCCACTGCCAGAAAATCTTTTGCTCGTTAAACGATGAATTTGGAAGGACCCAACAATGCTAGTGCCTGGTTCCCGGGTTTCTGTGCACAGTAAACAAAGAAACAATAATTAAATTGTGGTAAAACTGTGACTTTTAAGGCACCAATCATCTTCATTTGGTGGTTCAAGCAGCCGAGGGATACTGGTTGAAAGAAGTGACTGGACTGAGTCACACAATGAGTCACTGCAGCCAATTTTATTCCTCCGGTGTCCCCCCAATCCAAGCATTCTATATATGCCTGTACACACCCTCTCTGAATCCGAATGTCAAACACCAAAATAACTCTGCCCACCAGGAAACAATTGGAAGCAAAGAATTGCTGCAGACATCTTGGGTCTAGCTCTCTGGGCTGCATATTGGGATTGCCCTGCCTCTCCTGAGAGGGAGAAAAGGATGGGTGTTCAAAAGAAGTTAAAAGCCAAGTCAGTAAATTACTATTGGGGCAACATGGAGACACCGGAGAGCAAATATTGTTTGCAGACCATTACAGGTATCCCAGTGAGATCAAAGAAGGCATCCTGTGGATGCCGTAATAATGACGCGCTGGAGAGGATCCAATTCTCCCCTCCATACATTCTTGGAGTGGTGCAAATGTATGAAGCGGGGCTCCAAAGCTTTTTAAAATGCCATGCTACGCCAGTTCCAATGATCTCAGAAAGGTCTCTGCTCTTACATGGACCAACGTTTGAAGTAGGGGAAGAGAGAAAGGCAAGGAAACAACTGCTGTCAACACATTCACTTGTATTACACTGAAAGGGACACTTTGACAAATTGATGTGCTGCCCAAAGCAGCTCACTGGGCAAGGCTTTAGGCAGGTCAGCCTCTCACAGCATCATTCTATATCACGGGGCTTCTGAGACAACAACAACCTGATAGCCTCTTGGAGGAAGAGCAGGATACAAAATAAAGTGTCCCCTGTCCACTGATGAGGAACAGCAGAGGCAAATGGTTGCAGGTTTCAGGGGCTCGAGGTGAAACAGCTGGGGGGGGGTTATACAGTTAAAGGCATGACCAAGTATCACCCAATGTCAATACAGAAGATAAGTAGGGGTTGGGAAAAGGGGAGCATTTGGAAGAATGGTGAATTCTATAGAAATCAGGAAATCTGCTGGAGTGAATTCTGACCTGGAATCAGGCCAGTCTGTATACTCTTCCTCCGTCTAGAAATGGCAAAGCCAAGGCAGAGCTACAGTCACTCAAATTAGAGCAGGAAAACCAAGCCAAGAATGATCTCACAATGACTTTCACCTTCACGCTTCTCCTTGATTACAGGAGAAAACTACACTTGTATTTTTTTCTTGGTCAACAAGACAGAAAAGAAAAGGCTATTTGGGACTGGTGAGGTCAGATCAATGTGAATAAGCTATTCCCACCCGCCCCCCAACATTAGCAGCCAACTCCAATAAAACGATTTAAAAAAGAGAGGAAAGACATCCATCATCCTAAGACTCTATCTCCTTTGCTTCCACACATTTCTTGCCAATGCAGAAAGGAAATCTCTCAGGATCATTGTGCTTGTCAAACTGAATGAAGTCATTACAAACTGAGTGGAAACGCTGCTTGTGGAATTATAACTCGACTGGAACGTGTGGTCCTAGCAACTTTCCACATGTTATTCACAATGCTTATAACTAAAATAGGCCAGCCTTAAGATCTGTGACACCACCACTTATATATTAAGGAAAATAAACTGATTGCTGCAAGTCACAAAAGCAGCATGGCAATCTACTACGTATATGGTGTTGTCACAAATGCCAGGACAACAGTTCAAAACCACACAATTAACACATCCATCAAGACACCTTCCATAAGCACAGACTTCACAGTAATTTTCACAACAGCATATTATAATGCAATCATATTAAAAATGTGTGCCATGGCACATTCCTAATTTCATAGGAAGCAGCCTGAACCCAACCACATTGCTGGATTAAATCATGGCACAACACAACATCTGAATGGGAGCAGGGTCTTCTGCTTGATTTTGCCCTTGCAGCAATCACTGTCGTGGTGGAGAACCAGGCCTCTCTGGATGTCACTCAACTCCAGCTCTCATCAACCCCAGATAGCATCAGGAATTATGACAGTTGTGGAAATGGGTGAGTGAAGTTGTCTTGCCTTAATACAAGGAGAAGAGGGTGGGGCTTTGTTCTCTTCTCCTTTACCACTTTCTTTTAAAACACATACACACTCAGTCCTACTTACATCAATACTCTTTTTCAAGTTACTACCTTAATTATGTGAACAACAATTCTTCCGGGTACTTACTAATTTGGTTGTCAATCTTGAAAGCAATGTCCATGTGCAAAATGTAGACCATAAACTGGAACCAGGGGCTCATCTCCCTGTGGGGGAGCGGCATGTGAATTGAAAACACAATATCGTTGGCTTCGATTTGCTTGCTCATCGCTTCATCAAAGTCTCTGATTTTTTCACACTGGTCAGGTCCCCAGGGCATAAGCCATTTGCTCCTGTGGTGGTTCTTCCGGACATCTATGCACTTTATTGCCACATAGGGCACAGCTGCAGTGGGACTTGGAGCTGAGGAGGAGGAGGAGAAAAAGAAACACAAAAGAACAGTTTATAAACTGTATTACTAAATAGTGGCCAGCAGCATCTGAAGCTGAAAATTTAGTTACTCAATCTCATGTGAACACCTGAAGCAGATCTACAGGCATGAAAGGCAAGGATGCAATTATGTGCCAGAGGAATGAAGACAATATTGAACCCCATTCTTGTTTTCCCTCTCCTTAAATTATGGTGCATGTGGCCCTCCGGGCCTCTATCTGGCCCTCACAACTTTCCCCAGCCCACACTTCTTACTGGCTCTGCTTTGCCCCTCAAGTGTTTTGCCTGGCTGGAATGCCTTCTTGAACTGTGATGTTTCTTGTCTGAATGGAAAATCCAGTGTGGGGGGGGGGCATGTTGAAATCAGCCTGCTGTACAAAGCCAAGATTTACACCTATTACACTGCCCAGCTGTTTTTGGACTACAATTCCCATCACCCCTGACCACTTGCCCTACTAGCTAGGTGTGATGGGAGATGTAGTCCAATAACAGCTGGAGACCCAAGCTTGGGAAACCCTGAGATGGAACATGGGAATGCAGGAAACTGCCTTATAGCAAATCAGACCATTGGTTCATCTAGATCTGTACTGTCTACACTGATAACACCTCTCAAGAGAATCTTTCCTAGCCCTACCTTGAGATTCCAAAGACTAGCCTGGGACCTTCTGCATACAAAGCATGTGCCTTCCATGGCTGTAGCTTGTGTCCCAGCTATGTGGTATAGGCTGAAGCTGGAAACCAGCACTCCTAGCTACTGGGTGATGGCACTAACAGTACTCCTTCTGGGAGAATGCAACCCCATCAAGAACAATCAACTGGTCAATTTACCAAACTTAGCAATCGCTCGCTCACAAAGCTTCTGTTGTCTTGCCAGGACTCAGCTTCAGTTTACTAGTCCTCGTCCAGCCCTTTATCCACTCCACAAATCGGTCCGGGAATTGCATGGTCTCACCCGGTTCAGATGTTATAGAGGAGTGAGTGCCATCAGTGAACTGGTGACACCCTGCTCAGAATCGCCTAATGCCACTCCCAATGGTGTTAAAGAGTGTCTGACACACGCGCGAGATCCATTCAGTCACATGTAACAGCTTTTAAGTGGGTTTTAAAAAGAATTTGGGAGGCCACTCTGCAAATGGTCCTGTAGGCAGGAACAGAACCACGGAAGGACAATGCCAGCAAATTCCATCTGACAGAGCTGGTCTAGGAGGATACGGTGGTTGATGGTATCAAAAGCTACTAAGAGAAAAAGTAGCAGGGTTGCAACTCCTCCTGCCCTAATAAAGACCACCCATCAGACCAACCAAGGCCAATTCCATCCCAAAACCAGTTCTGAAGCCAGAATCAAGTTAGACAACATAACCTGCATATCCCAACAATGTCTGCAGTTGTGTGGCCACAGTACTCTTTCAGCCACCTTGACCAATAAAAGAATATTGGCATTTTATTGTAGTTTTATACAGGCAATGACCATTTTGTGCAGGGGTTGCATTCCTGACGCCTGTGCATGTTGGTGGAGCATGCATAATCCCCCCCCCTTTTCCAGCCGCATCTGGGTTATGGCAATACGCACATGAAAGGGCGCATGTTCTCGGAACGCATGCAAAACAGGAGTTGTCTGTATTTCGTAAATTGGTGAAGAATGGAATGGAATAATATAAATAAAACAGGGTGCAGCAGAAGGGGAGAAACAGCAACTCCATGGGAAAAGGAGCGGGAATTCAACAAAAATAAGAAAATAGTTGAAACTGTGTTATGAGTGTATTATGTTAAAAATGTTGTATTTTGGAACCCATGCACAGAGTAGCCAGCATCAATACTTTTGGTCAGTCTCCTCAAAAAAAGCTCAACTCCTCTTGCTTAACAAACAGCTCCATAAACCAGTGGTTTTCAATCCAATGGGAAGATCACTGCCAGTTTATTTATAGTGGGAGTAGATCGCAGTCTCTAGGCGATGCCATGCTCCCAATAGGCCATGGTGAAAGAATGGCCATGAAAAGAAACTCAAAATACTGCTGAATCTATGCCAGTAATAGACCTTTCAGGATGGGATTAGAGGGATTCTGCTATAGTTGTGTACAGAAGATAGCTGCATAGCTCTCAAAAAGTCAGCGGCAGTGAATGGCTCCACACATCCTGCCTTTTGTTTTGCCCCACGGAGCACATACTTGTATCAGTAACTCTGGTCAATTAGCTGGTCATATGAGCTTCCTAATCCTGCGCATCAAGCAATGACTTGCTCCAATGAACCAGACTAGAGCATATTCTTGTGCTTCTGGCCCACCAGAGAGAGGGCTATTCCCTTTTGATGCTGGATCACATAAAATTATTTCCAAAGCAGGATGTGCAAACCACTAAGGTGCTGGTGCTTCATTGTATCAAATATGCTGTAATACAGAAACATTTCCATGGTCAAGGGTCCATCGATTTTGGCTCGGCTCTGTAGCCAGCCCTTATTAGTGGCTCCCACCGATCCTTACCGCCTACAAAGCCTCTGGCATGCAGGGGACTCAGGGAAGAGGCCAGGATCCTGTGTCATGCAGAGCTGCTCAGTAGAGGGAGGAGGCCAAAATCCCAGAGGGCAGTGCAATGTGTGAGACCTCCCCACAGTCATCTGCAATTGGGAGAAGACTCCGGGGAGGGAATCCGCCACTGAGCATGCTGGCAACCACAGATTTGTGGACACCTGTACAAGGTTGCTGCCTTAAAAAAAAAACCTACATACATTTTATTTTAATAAAAAAATTCCTTCAGTAGCACCTTAAAGACCAACTAAGTTTTTATTTTGGTATGAGCTTTCGTGTGCATGCACACTTCTTCATTTTATTTTGTTCATAAAGATAAATGGCAGACAGGAAAAGAATAAGCAAAGTATCCCAATACTTAAGCCACAAGCCTATAGGTTATGCAACTACTTCAGAAGCAAAGGAAGTCTGCAGGCTGTTAGCCGACCATTCCTAAAGCCACACACATGGCATTGCAGATTATGCTAAATGTCACAAGCAAATTAAACCATACCACAAGTGTATTCTGGTAAGGTTCCTATTACTGTGTGTATGAATATCCAGGCTTAATTTTCAATATACAGGGACAGGGGATTAAAAGCATATTCCCCCCCCCTTGCACTTTCCCCAAAAAGCATTCTCTCAGGCTGGGGGGTGGGGAGAGAATGCCCAGTAATTGCTTTTTAAAGAACAAAGGACTAGAAAAGTGAAACAAAACCAGATTCCAGTCCTCACCCGCCTCTTCTCTCAGCCCATTCATCCGTCCCCTGCAATGAAATCAGTCCTTTAAAGCACCGGTCTGATTATTTGTAATTGGTTTCCTTACGTTCCTGCTTTCCTTCCTATATGTCCAACTGCAGCAAATACCTAGCATGCAACTACAATGCAAAAAAAATGTTTCGTAAAGGAATGTTTGTGTCCTGCTTGGCACAAAAGCTGAGCACAGCACTCATGCTTTGCAATCCTGTTCACTGACTCTGCTGCCATTCCAAAGACATCCACCACCACCTTTTGGCTCAACACTTCTTTCCCATTGAACGGCACTGAAGCCAGCTCTGTCATACGGTGATGCCAAATGGTGATGATGCTTGTCTACTGTACCACCCCCAACAAGTCTAGAAAATATGCAAGACACCTCTTCTTCACAGTTGTTTAGCTTTATTTGGAAAGGCACTATGGGCCAGAGGTTTTCAACCTTTTTGAGTCCACGGCTCCCTTGACCAACTACATTCTTTCTGTGGCACCCGAGAGGCTTAGGAGCCCAGTTATGTCACCCCTTTCCTGCAGAGCTGGCAGAGTCTCACCCTTTTTCAAACACCCTTCTTTGTGGAGTGTTCCCTCAGCCTCCTCTCCTCTCCCCTCTCCTTGGGAGTCCTCCAGGCAGCAGTCGCAGCTTAGCTGCCCCCCTACTCCAAAGAGAGGTGCCTGGGAAGCACCCCCTGGCCAGCCCCAGAGACACCATTCACCTGGGGAGTAGCCAGGACTGCTGCAACAAACAGCATTGCATGCCTTTAGGAGGCAAAGACGCAAGAGGGCATCAGAGGAGGGAAGGAAAGAGGGACAGAGGCCAGAGTTGCTCATGGCACCCCTATCATTCAAGGCACCCCAGGGTGCCACGGCCCACTGGCTGAAAACCACTGCTATGGGCCACAAGTTTCAAACAGTGTTCAAGTTATGGCAGGGCATCTAAAGTCCTGCGGAGTTCATGGGTAAGAAATCGGGGAGGCAGGAGGAGGTGGGGTTTTTTGGGGTGGTTTTTTTTTTGCAGAACAGCATTTGTTTAATTGAGAACTGTCTACTTCAAATACAAAGACCTCACAGAGTTTTTTATCTGAAGAGCTGTGTCTGGAATGTCTGGCTCTTCTCAAAGAGTATTGCTTGAATTCAAGCCATTCATGCAGAATGGTGGCTGTAATGTTCCCCTTTAGATGTTGGGGGATTTGTTAGGCGATACAAAAAAAAATTAAAAGCAAAGTGGGTGGAACAAAAGACCTCGAGGGCAGGGAAAAAAAGAGTCTGTTTAAGTTTGGACCAGATGTCCTTTAAAACACAGCATGATGACAGAAGAAATCTGGGTGACAGTCAACTTGAGCACCCACTCAGAGAGATGCTCTGTTTAGTTCAACCTAGTTTCCGGCATTTTATATGTTTGGCACTATTGGTTGAACACAACGTAACGTTTGCTGAAGTATTTAATTTGTTTACAAAATTGTTAACTTGGGTACTTTTGTAAATAAATACTTAAGAACGAAAACTTGCAAGTGAGAAGCTACAATGTCAGAGAGCACTAAACAAAACAGCCTCTCCAGTTCAATTATATTCCCATCCATTCTGTTCAGCAGTTAGCAAATAAGTACTGTATATTCCTGTGTATAAGACTACTTTTTATCCCAGGAAAATCTCAAAAGTTGGGGGTCGTCTTATACACCGGGTCGTATTTCTTATACGACGATTACATCCCAAACTCTATATTCTAACTGGAAAAGTTGGGGGTCATCTTATGTGCCCAGTCGTCTTATACGCCAGAGTATACGGTATTCATCCCATGTGCTCCCCACCCCACCCCCTCCACCTGGGAAGGCGTGAGCTATGAGAAGCATAGTTACCCCTTTTCCTCAAGCCTTTCTGCCTTTCCTCACTGGATCTGCCTTCCTCACTGGAATTATCAATCTGAATTGAATAGTTTGTGTTTCCAGAAGAAAGTGTTATAATTTCTAGAGTGATAGCAGTGTTAGTGTTAGCAACAGTCTTGTGTGGCTTCTTAAAGACTAAGAAATGTTACTATGGCACAAGCTTTTCCAGACTACACTCCTCTTTGGATATGGTGATGGGGAAGAGGAAGTTGGAAGCCTGAGGTCAGAGGGAAAATATAGATAGCGACAACTCAATCAGAAGCAGAATGCATGCAAAGTAACCGCAGTGATTGCTTTATCACCCATCAACTTACAATGCATCTGTAGAGGAAAGGGAATCCATTGTCCCTACTGAGACCTGAGAAAGGAGTTGAACTTATATCACTGGCTTATGAATACTGCCATTTCTCATATGGGATTTGTGTCCACCGACACAATTGCTTAGGCATTGGCCTGATGGACCTACGCAGAATGCAGAAGGGCGTTGTATGCAGCTGATGCATACATGGAAGATGAGCAAGGAGGAATAAAACACTGACGTCAAGGCTGACATCATTAGGTCCTATAATAGTATTGACAGAGAAAATGTGGGGACACATTTGCTACCTGGATTTTGCAGGGTCTCATTATTATGCTGATGTGCAACTGGAAAGATGGTTTAGGTCAAAGGTTTTCAACCTTTTTGAGTCCACGGCTCCCTTGACCAACTATATTATTTCTGCAGCAGCCCTGTGGGGCTCAGGAGCCCAGTTATGTCACCCTTTCCTGCAGAGCTGGCAGCCTCTCACCCTTTTTCAAACACCCTCCCTTGTGGAGTGTTCCCTCAGGCTCCTCTCCTCTCTGCTCTCCTTGGGAGTCCTCTGGGCAGCCGTTGCTGCCATCCCAGGTCTCTAAGCTGCCCTACCCCACCCCAAAGAGAGGTGCCTCCTCACACAGCCCCACAGGGGCCTGGGACTTGCCTGTCCATTCCCAACAGCAAGGGCTGGCAGGCTGACTGGTGGGCTTCCTCACCTGCTTGCTTGCTTAGTCCAAGGCCACCTCAGCTCCTAGCAACCAGCACTCCCTGGCCAGCCCCAGAGGTACCATTCGCCTGCAGAGCTTGTAGCCAGGGCTGTGCACAAGCTTTTGGGAGGCAGAGACGCGAGAGGGCATCAGAGGAGGGAGGGAAGAGGGACAGAGGCCAGTGTTGCCCGCAGCACCCCTGACCATCATTCAAGGCACCCCAGGGTACCATGGCACACCAGTTGAAAACCACTGGTTTAGGTTACGGAGCTGTTTGTTAAGCAAGAACAAGCCTACAACCCAAAGCCTGAGAGAGGAAAGTATAATTCTACAAAATTGGTTTTAGATATATGATACATTGGGGTAGTTTTAGTTGAGAGCAGTAGCTGGCAACAAGTGGCATCCTGTCACCTTATATCTTCTGGGTCTGTCCTATAGGAGGCTATTCCTGGACATCAATTAATCCTAGTTAGTCTTTATTAGATGGGTATTGTACTATCAGATGTGCCCAGTGTCAAGATGCAATGCTATTTGATGGGTCAGAACAATGTGGTTTTATTGCAGGGTTTGGCTATTCTACATGTTGTAAGAATTTAAGAGAATTATCTAGATCAGGGGTCCCCCAAACTAAGGCCCAGGGGCCAGATGCGGCCCAATCACCTTCTAAATCCGGCCCACAGACAGTCCAGGAATCAGCGTGTTTTTACATGAGTAGAATGTGTCCTTTTATTTAAAATGCATCTCTAGGTTATTTGTGGGGCATAGAAATACGTTCATTTCCCCCCAAAAAATAGTCTGGCCCCCCACAAGGTCTGAGGGACAGTGGACCGGCCCCCTGCTGAAAAAGTTTGCTGACCCCTGATCTAGATAAAGGGTCCGATTTCGGGTGGAATCCTGAACCCGGCAAGACATTATTTGAAACCCCTGCCTGCGCAAAAGTAACAGAGACCAGACCAGAGTTATAATGGAAATCAAGGCAGCTAGTTAAGCCTGATCTTTATTAAAAGCTGTTGCAACAGGGTAGTCACACACACACACACACACACACACACACACACACACAGGAGGGGGGGGGGAAAGAGACCCAGAGCCATGCATGCAAGCCCTTATATAGACAATTTTAATTGCCCGCCTTGGAGTCCAAGACCACCCCCAGAAACATCACAGATACATCACAGAAGAGGTGGCTACAACAGAAATCTGAGTGCCTTGTTTTTATCCTGCCTGGCAAGTTACCTGTTAATGGTCATTTGACTGGATTACCTGGGGAGCCTGGCCAGTCTTTTGTAATGATAAATACTTAGTTCCTGAGCCAGGTCACAGGCTCACACCCTATTCATATCTTAAATGTGCCCTTAAGACAGGATTTGTGAGGAAAGAGACAATGGGGAGATCTCCCACTTTGACCTTGCAGAGAAATGTTGTTGTTGTTGTTGTTTAGTCGTGTCTCTTCGTGACCCCATGGACCAGAGCATGCCAGGAAATCCTGTCTTGCACTGCCTCCCTGTTCATAGCTTTGAGAACACTGTCCAACCATCTCATCCTCTGTCGTCCCCTTCTCCTTCTGCCCTCCATCTTTCCCAACATCAGGGTCTTTTCCAGGGAGTCTTCTCCTCTCATGAGGTGGCCAAAGTATTGGAGCCTCAGCTTTAGGATCTGTACTTCCAGTGAGCACTCAGGGTAGAGAAACATTTGAGGACAATTTGTTCAGGACTTTTTTTCTGTGAAGTTTCAGACATGTGGTTTATATATAGTCATGAACACTTATCTTTAATATATATGTGATTTTAAAATTCTTATAACATACACAATAGGCTGCCCACGTTGTACATTTTCTGGAGAAGGAACCCAGGGCTTTGGTCCTTAAAGTACTTCTGTGTTACTGTCCATTTTTGGTCAGTAACAGTCTGGTGATGATGGTACCCACAAAGTCATAACAAGTGATTGCTAGCAGCTCACCAGAGACACAGTCTAAATGTTTGTAGACACGTGCAACAAAATTCTTCTTCCCCCTAATAATGGCATTTATCATGTGCTTTCCTGAAATGGAAGTCAGAAGGCTTCCAAGGGCTCCAAATTAAACACAAACATGCCCTGGCATGCAAAAATGCATTTTGGGTACTGCAGACAGTTGTTCCACAGCACTAACTCTTACACCATAGCCCCCTCAACCAATCTTTGCTGCCGTGATTCCTGGTCCGCAGTCCACAGCTCTTGAAGGAAGCTTTCCTTGAGAAAGCTGTGCTAAGAACAGCGGCTTCTCAACTCCTTTTCAAATCTATGTTTTTATGAGGTCTGCCTGGGAGTGAAGTGTTTGGCATTCCACACCTACTCCCAACAGCATTATGCAGACAGTTTACAAGCTACAGTATATGTGATTCAGACCCTACTCCACCCTAGTTTTGTCTTTAAATGTTGGTTTTGATAGCAAGGGGAGGGGACAGTTCTTGCGACCAGAAGTCCATAGCCTCCCAAGAAGGAAGCTCAGGCAGATTCTTCTGACTAGGCCCCTTGAACCTTTGCTAGAGTCCCACCACATGTCTGCAGCCAATTTATTGGCGCCGTTTTACCTCAAGACACCTTTCTGGAAACTTTCAACCATTTGGGGGGGGGGGAATGTTTGCTTCAATAGTGAAACACAAACCACTATGGCCTGTATAAGTACTGTTTAATCTAAATACATCACAGGCTCCCAGATCAACATTTAAAATGTATCTGCAGCTGGAATTTTGCCCTTCTTTTATTTTTTACAGCTCCTTTCTGCGTTTCACATTATTTACCGATCTTTGTTTCACACCCCAATGGATCGTTCAGAAAAATCTGAATCGCAGGGTGTCCACACTGATTAAAACTTGAAGCCTAGTGACCTCGTGTGATGTTAACTACTCCCATGCTCCAAGAGCTCTCTGCTTTTCTGTTCAATTACCCCCTTCTGTGCAGAGCTATCGCTACCAAATGAGTGCATACAATAGGCTTCTGCTTCATTACACTAACCAACAGGAGGGCAGGCATAAACAAGCTAATTTACCATCCTCAACTCTCACATCGCTAGCCTACATCACAAATCTGTTTCTGTGGAAAGAATTAAAAAAAACCCCACTAACTTGCAACTCGCTCAGTTCATAGCACTTTACAACCAAGTCAAACTTTTAGCAGAAGCTCTTCCCTTTTGGTAGTTTTTGCATAGTCTGGCTACACTTCTACACATCCTTACATGTGAGTCTGTCCCACTGAAATCAGAAGATCTTGCTTCCCAGTAAAGAGGTTTAGGATTGTGCTTATGTATGTTGTTTTTCGTGAGTGTGACTTATCGATGTAAGGTACACTGAACTTATGGAAGAGTGGCCTACTTACTTTTTACTGGATTCAGCAATAGGATTTTTTTCTGCTGCCTCTCTCTCCCAATTCTCAACCAGTGCTGCGTTTAGTTCAGTTATTTCCCCATGTTTGTGCCTTTCCTATAAAAGTATCAAAAGGCAGCAATTTTCTACATCCTTTTCTCCTGGAACATGCTGCCCCCAACCAGAAGCACAAGGCAAGGTTGTTTGTTTCTCCAGAGAAATCATTATGACAAAGTTGATTTTGAAATTTTCCTAAAGAGGCACTGTTGACCATGAATGATGTCATTAATTGTTGTTGTTGTTGCTGCTGCTGCTGCTGCTGCTAAGAATTACATTTGTATACTGCCCTTCATCCATATCTCAGGGCCATTCACAACATAAAGTTACAATATAAAAACCACAAAATACATAACAAGAATAAAAACAACAACAAACCAATAATTCCACCCTCCCACAACACATTTAAAAGGGCATTAGATGTCAATCAGCCAAAGGTCTGGTTGAAAAGGAACAGTTTTTGCCTGGCACCTAAAGGTGTACAATGAAGGTGGCGAACAAATCTCCATGAGGAGAGCATTCGGATTAGATAGCAAGTTTTCTACTATATACTTCTTGAAGCAGCCTATGACTACAGTACTGCAATTTGACTTCTGTAGCATGCATATTTTCACTGTGACCCTCCAAGCCAATTCAACACACACACACACACACACACACACACACACACACACACGGGAAACATTTGCTAATTGCAGCATCACATACTTGGGCCTTGGTCCAAGCCCTCCTTTTGTCAATTTTTACTCTGGATAAAAAACACATTTCCTGCTCCTTCAGCCAGACTATTAAATCTCTCACAACACAAGTCTAAATAGCAGTGATGATCCAACATTGTTCACAGCAGAGGCAAGAGCACAGCTCTGAGAGGAAAAACAGTGTCTTTCAAGCTGTAACATTTCAATTCTACAGTGTCTAATCCGCAGGTAACTACTGGTACCTCATAAAACAGTTTATTTAGACTAGCCTATCCCACCTAGACATAAGTCTGCATCTACCACATACATGCCTGAAGGAATACTAAAGTATCCTTGGTATGTGCACAGAGCCTTTTCATCTCAAGGGAAGCATTCCTAGCTTACAGAAAGAGTTTGAATTTTAGCTTCAGGCAAAACAGAAGCCTTCTTCGCTGGAGGAGAAACCATTTCCCTTACCAAACATGCCAAGATCCTTAAAGCAGGGGAAAATCTTCATTTTTAAAATGAGATTAGGGTTTCTGACACTATCATAGCACTTTTAGTCTTGTTTTATCTTCTCAACCACTCCCATGATAGAGGTTAGGCTACAAAAGAGCGACTTTGTGGAGGGCTTTTTATCGGGATCTTTTATATACCAAACCCATTAGACTCCCAAATCAGATTCACTAACAGCTTCAGAAGGTGAGGGGGATTACTGAGAAAGAAACCAGCAGTAACATTTTACTTTGGTGTCTAGTAATAGCTCTGACAATCCTTATTAGGACTACAGCGGAGTGTTGTACCGCATAAAACCAAGCAAAGACACCATTATAGCTGTAAAGCCGTTTACTGCAAGTTATGCCATTACATGAGATAAAGGCAAGGCAAGGCAATGCAGTTTGGGTAGGATCTAAAGTATTCCACCTCAAGTCCTTATTATCTATTCTTCACCACTCTTAAAAACAAACAGATTTGCGCCATGTAGTTTCATTTTCCAGTGCATTTTCCCATTCAGCTGCAATTAACAGATATTCACTGACGAAGGGAGTAGACATGACCTTTCTTGTCTATTTCCTATCTCAAGAATCTATGCTAAGACTGCGGGCTGAATATTTCCAAGCAGAAGAGCCCCCATGCAGCGTTCATACCCTGAGTACAGCATGTACCTGTTCAGCAGAGCAGCCCTAGCCACAGATGTGGCAAGGGATCCCAGTGTTTAAAACTGCATGACGGAATAAAATAAGCAAAACTAATCTTGAATAAAGATAGGCAATCTGACATAGGGTCATCCATGAAGCACAGAACTTGTTAAGTGTTGACCAAGGTAAAACACCACCTTGTTAACTTCTAGGGACTTTCTTTTAAGGATCAAAGAAGAAGCCAGTCCTACCTCACCCTTGGCCATGAGAGTCATAGAATTGTAGAATGGGAAGGGACCCTGAGGATCATCCAGCCTAACCCGCTGAAATGCAGGAATATGCAGCTGTTCCATATGCGGATCGAACCTGCAACCTTGGCATTCTCAACACCATGCTGGAACAAACTGATCTATCTAGGATTTTGTCATGAACATGGATCTTCTATGGGAGATCGCTAACACACTATAAACCACTATCAGTTGACTGAAAAAATGATGAATGGAAATTACTATTAGGGGACTGAATGTAGGTGCAAGGTTACCACTATGAATTCATTAAGCAACAATCTTAAGTATCGTCACATAGTCTGGGATCAGAAATCACACTCCTCACTGAGCTAACCATATTTTGTTGGATTCAGAATGTGCAAACTCCCACCCCTCCTTGATACTAAACTTCCAAGTTTGCAAAACCACTGTTTGCCATGATGTCCAAACCAGTAACTTGTGGTTTGAAACCTCCCTGAACACAAGCATCACTTGGTAGTAAAACAACAACAACAAGCCCCAACCTCCAACATAACAGCGCGCAGAATTTTATCTGGAAATTTAGTATTCAAAAGTATTCCACAGTCTTGTATTTGAATTGGAAGCTATGCTTCTGAAGGATGTACTCATGGCTCAAACATACCGAACCAGAAAACCTGAGTTACGTAATGGCATACAACAGCAAAATCATGTAGCTGCTATTCTACAATTTGATCTAAAGCAGGCATGGCCAAACTTGGCCCTCCAGCTGTTTTGGGACTACAACTCCCATCATCTCTAGCTAACAGGACCAGTGGTCAGGGATAATGGGAACTGTAGTTCCAAAACAAAGGAATCTGTGGCCCTCCAGGTGTTACTTGACTACAACTCCCATCACCCCTGGCTATTGACCATGGTTGTTGGGACAACTGGGCATTCAACATCTGGAGTCCAGCAACTTCTGGAGGACCGCAGGTTTATTACCCTCATCTAAGTGTTCTAACATGGTGCCTTAAAATATTTCCCAGGCTTTCAGAACTTGAAGGTGGAAGGCATTTTAAGCAAGCACTGTGCATTAGGACACACTAAATCCACTTGCAAAAATAAAAATACATTAGGTGAAAAGCCTAGCACATGACGTAGTTAAGATGAGGTGGGATAACCGACTGGCAGGATCCTTGAAATAAAAACCTCTGTGAAGTTTGTTGCAACATGCCTCAGATTTGCTGTAACAACCCATTAGTGGTGTCTTGCAGGCTCATGTTGGGGAAAGCCTTCGTGAGATGAACCTTGAAACTGAGAAATAAAACAAAGGATTTGGGGTATGCTTGCTCCAGAGACATAACAATTAAAGGTTACGTCACTGCTTAAGAAACTGCCTGGAGCAAGAGTTTTCAGAGTGCTGAGCACACTAAGGAGAGCAAGATTTTAAGTACTGTAGTCTCTCTTCCACTAAGCATTTGCTCCACTAACATTTCCCACAAATGTCTGAAGAAGTGTGCATGCACACGAAAGCTCATACCAAAATATAAACTTAGTTGGTCTTTAAGGTGCTACTGAAGGAATTTTTTTATTTTGCTTCGACTCAGACCAACACGGCTACCTACCTGTAACTAATTTCCCACAAAGGTCACTCCATATTCATTTTTCTTAGACATAAGTAGATTTGCCCGGAAAGGGTTTTTTCTTCTTCTACATCTTAAACAGATACAGTGTGTGCAGGTAACTAGCAATTTGGATTTTAATTTAAAACAAAAAAGAAAAGAAAAACAAGCACACCCTAAACAGAACTATTTATTTGTGAAGCAAAGTAAGGGCACTGGGTTACTAGACTACAGTATTTGCCATATCATTTCCCTGTACCGTACGACAGATGTCAGAATAAATGGAAGTTTTGGGGCATTGATAGATAATAAAAAATAGTGAGTACCTGTCTGAGCTAGAAACAAGGATTAGCACCCGGGGATCTGAAAAGAAAAAGCCCTCAAACAGAATGGAACATGCTTTCCACTTTAGTTTGCCATTTCATGCCCCCAAGCTGTTAACACAGGTTGTTGAATTAAGCATTTCCTCGGTTCCTACCATTTAGTTATCTGTAAACATAGGAATTTCGACTTGGGAGAGCAGCAACCCCATAAGTTTCAGACAGTCAAACACAACAGAGGGACGCTTTTGGGGGGAATTCCTGGCCAATCTTCCTATATCCCAGGAATGGGAGGGTTATGAGGGAGACAGTTGAACTGTGCATCCATGCAGCACAACTTTTACTTCGCCTGGAAGGAAGGCGCGAGGAAGGAGGAAACAAAAAAACCTTTTGTCCACCCATTATGTTAAAAGAAAGGTGCGCCCCCCCCCAGCAAGATCTCAGGTAAGTGGTAAGTCGCCTCCATCGAGACAGGAGCAAAGAATCGAAGGGAGTGTGTGCAAATAATAATAATAATAACCCTTCACCCTCCGGGTTTGTGTGTGTGTGGGGGGGTGTCACTTCCTTCTTCCCCCGAGGGAGCGTCCTTACCCCCTTAAATCCAAACTTAGAGACTGCCTAAGCAAATGTAAGCCTTGCTCGAGAAAGACACGCAAGAGAAAGGCAGATCCCCGTCAAGGAGGCACAATGCGCAAACATTCCTTTCGTGGGCTCGAGCAGCTCCTCTTCTCATTGCAATTGAAAGAGATTAGCTCTCTCCCTGCAGCCCAGTCGGAGAGGAAGGGGAAGGGAGGGAGATAGTCGGGACGAGGCTGAAGTAATAGGGAATATCAACTTCGCGTTTCACACAATCTCTCCCCCCCCCCCCGCCGGCTTTCTTGAAGAAACCAAGTCGCCATGCTTAAGAGGTTTCGCCCTTCCACTCGCTTCCTTGGAGCAGATCCTGGAAGCGAGGCCGAAACACACACACACACACCCCGAACAAACTTTTTTCTGCGCGCGCCCCTCCCTCCTTCCTTCCCTCCCTTCTTTCTCCTTCCTTTGCAGCCACTCGAGTGCAGGGGGCACAAAGAGGCCCGTGGCGCGGTGTTTTCTTAACTACAATAGCCGGGCTAATTAGATCACAGAAGCAAAGTCTCGAAAAGAGGGAAGAGAGAAGCCAGAAAGAGAAAGAGGGAGAAAGAAAGAAAGGCGAAGGAAAAGAAGGATAAAGTTTGCCCCTGCAACGCACTTACCGATCAGACCGCCCACCAGAAAGGCGATGATTTGGAAAATCAGCAAGATCACGCCAACAATGCACAGCTTCTTAGTGCTCATGTTCTCGATAATTGCCCCTGCCATTTTTTGCAGCTTGCTCCCTTTGCACAAGCTACTGCGGCAAAAGTTAAGGCTGTCAGGGATGGGGAGGAGGAGCGGCGGCCGCCTCTGCACTGATTGCCCGGGCAAGTCCGGATCCGAATCCCGCTCTGCCGGGAGCTGTGATTGTGGCCGGCGCTCGGCTGCATGTGGCTGCTTTAAAGGAGCAGGAAAGCGGATCACATGATACCCACCTCCCTCCGTCGCCGCCTCCTCCTCCCGCCTTCCTGTGCTATTCAGCAGCAATTGGTGTCAAGTCTTGCAGAGCAGTGGGGGGCAAGGCGGAGGAAGGGGGCTTGGAATTAACAAGTGGAAAAAGGACAGGGCGGGTTCCCCCCAACTCCAGAAAGGGTTCTCTGGGTCTCTCCCGGGGCCTAGCCCGGCGAGAACAAAAAGCCCCCAGAAAAGTTCACCAGACTTGGGGATGGATGTTAAGGAAGGATAACACGAAGATGCTATTAAGATGTGTCCTTTAAAACGATTTTATTACAAGTTCAGCGAGGGCGGGGAGAAAACTTTGCGCTTTCTGTTTCAAAATTAGCTACCCCTCCGTTTTGTGTGGTTGGTGACTTCTGCCTTACCTCCGAAGCTGCTTGAAAGGCAGAAAAACCACAACACTTGTCATATTCTTTTGCCACATAACCACATTGAGGTACAATCCAGCAACAATAGTCACTACAGGTGAGGTGACAGAACAGGAAATGGTAGTGGTGAAAAAGGATATCCACTCTAGACATCACAATAATGTCCACAAATAATCTGTCATGAACTTGGTTCAATAAGTGACACCATCAAATTTCAAATGCTGTGGTTACATTTCCAAATGTTCACCACCACCACCACCTATAACAAATTCACTAATTGCAAAAAATAATAATAGTTCCTTATTTTATCTTTAGAAGTGCATTATATACAAACTTAAGAAAGGGCCCTCTCTGTGGTGGCCTCTGGAAGGAGGTACATCTGATGCTGCTGATGTGTTAAAACCATTTTACTAGGTTAAAACCATTTTACCTACCATTGTCGAAGGGAAACTCCCCACCGGAGTAGAAAGCATATATCAAACAGATGGAAAGCTCTTCAATCTGAGCAGGCTGAAAGCAAAAAGTAAGGCTACCGTAACTTCCATCATAGAGCTTCAGTATGCTGATGACAACGTAGTGTGTGCACGCTCAGAGGATGACCTCCGAACCATCCTAAATATCTTTGCAGAAGCTTACTCAACATCCAAAAAAACAAAGTGCTGCATCAACAAGTACAAAATAACCCCTCTGCAGCGCCACAAATCCAACTCAGTGGTGTAACATTGGAAAATGTCAATCACTTCTCCTACCTAGGCAGTTATCTTTCCACAAGGGCCAACATTGATGCCGAAATCCAGCATCGCCTGAGCTCTGCGGGTACAGCTTTCTCCCGATTGAAGTGCAGAGTGTTTGAGGATCGGGACATTCGCAGGGAAACCAAAATGCTTGTTTACAAAGCTATTCTACTACCAACCTTACTATATGCTTGTGAAACATGGACCACTTATAAACGCCATCTCCAACTTCTTGAAAGATTCCATCAACGGTGTCTCTGAAAATTTTTACACATCACTTGGGAAGACAGGCAAAACTAATATCAGTGTACTGGAAGAAGCAAAGATCAGCAGTGTTGAATGATTCTTCAATATCAACTTCATTGGACTGGTCATGTTGTGCGGATGCCTGATATCATCTTCCAAAGCAACTACTCTATTCTGAACTTAAAAATGGAAAGCGTAATGCTGGTGGTCAACAAAAGAGGTTTAAGGACTGTCTTTAAAAAATGTAAAAGGCAAATCTAAAAAAAGTAGTATAAACACTGACAACTGGGAAACACTGGCCTGCGAGCGCTCCAGTTGGAGAACAGCCTTTACCAAAGGTGTCATGGGCTTTGAAGACACTCAAACTCAGGACGCAAGGGAGAAACGTGCTAAGAGGAAGGCACGCTTGGCAAATCCACATCATGATCAACTCCCGCCCAGAAACCAATGTCCCCACTGTGGAAGGAAGTGTGGATCCAGAATTGGCCTCCACAGTCACTTAGGGACTCATTGTTAAAACCGTGTTTATGGAAGACAGTCTTACTCGGCTACGAGTGATCGCCACAGAAGAAGAAGAAGACCTGCCATTATTCTAGATACTGGTAGTTTTAGAGGGTTGAATGGTTTTATTTCTCTTAAATTTATTGTTGATTATGTTTTATAATTTTACTTTTTTGTACACCACCCTGTGATCCATGTATGGATGTAGGGTGGTGTATACATTTTTAAAATGTCAAACACACTATCTTAGTCACAGTCACTGCTGTGTGTAGTAGATTAGAAGAATCACAATTCTTACAGCTAAGAAACTGAGGCAGCAAATGATTGGCCAAAGCTCCCCCACCAGACTTCAAAGCTGGTATCCCTAGTCTAAGATTCCATCTGCTACACCAGACTGGCTTTATGCCAAGGAGATGTCATTATTTGCCTTGAGAATTTTTTGGTTTCTTGTTGCATAGAATGTTTTTAAGGCAGAGGACGGGCAATGCAAAATAATCTTACTTTTTTAGCTAGCTCAATGCCATGCACAATTATCTAGGATTGAGCACAGTGGAACTTACTTTTGAGTATACATGCACAGGATTGTACATTAAAAGATATTGTTAGAAAACAATGCTGTTAAAAGGGATTACTGAATACAAGAATAATTGCAAGCACTCTAGAACAGGCATCCCCAAACTGCGGCCCTCCAGATGTTTTGGCCTACAACTCCCATGATCCCTAGCTAACAGGACTAGTGGTCGGGGAAGATGGGAATTGTAGTCCAAAACATCTGGAGGGCCGAAGTTTGGGGATGCCTGCTCTAGAATAATATTACATCTTTCACAGAAGTTTTGGTCCTAGACAAATATTAAAGAGGATTTCTTCTTTTTCCTGCTGTGGAATTTCCATTTGGGCAGCAATGGAGAAAAGTAGTCACTTCAGGAGGAAGGATATCTGAGAGACACAACCCTCTGTCAAAACATCACTAAATAAAAAAGGTGGATTAAATCAGCAGCAAGTCTTCCACTCCCTCCTTTCTATGTGCCCTATTCTTTCCCACTCAAATTGGTTCATGTCCTTCTAAATTCAGTGGCACTTACTCCCAGTACACAAGACTGCAGCCTTACACTTTATCTGTTTATTTCAGGTGTACATCTAACTTTTTTCAGTAAGAGTGATCCCCACATATGTGTGGATAGGATTGCAGCTTAAAATTTGTAAAAGATTTCCAAACAAGAAGGAAATTTCCACTCTTGTGGACCTTTCTGAAAGCTGCTCAAAATGAAGGCAAAAATTAGGCTAATAAATATTTCCATTTTACACATTTCCCAATTATTTTACAAAGGGCAAAAGTGTGGGGTAATGTTGCTCAGACGATTTTATTTGGTCGTGCATTTATATGATTCATTTGTAAACCAACTCTAATTGGCATCACAGTGTGGTTCACAATACAACAGCAAAACATTAAAAATATGGGGTGTTAAGGGGAGGAGTGGGAGACATGTTGTGCTCCTTCTGGAGTAGTTTGTCTACCTTTGGTCCCCACCCAGCACTCAGCTCTCACCTGTGGCCTGCTAAATCTCATGAGCGTAGCTGATGGGTCTCAAACCCTCAGTGAGTTAGGGACTTCCCCTGCATGCAAAGACAAGGGATCTGGCAGATTGAGCAGATGAAACCAATAGTGGGTCCAAGGGTCAAGAAGGTGGTTTCTACCCATGCGCTAGAGGGAAATGAGAGGCAGATGGGCCGTGTCAATCCTGAAAGGTAGCCCATCTAGGACAGGCATCCCCAAACTTCGGCCCTCCAGATGTTTTGGACTACAATTCCCATCTTCCCCGACCACTGGTCCTGTTAGCTAGGGATCATGGGAATTGTAGGCCAAAACATCTGGAAGGCCGCAGTTTGGGGATGCCTGATCTAGGACCTTCACTGCCTTGTGAGATATCTTCAGGAGAAAAAAGGGCTAAGCAAAACCCCATCACATATCCAGAGTGAAGTCTTAAGAGATTTGGAGGGCATCTTGTACGCCTTTCTGACAACTTCTGCAGCCAAGCTGGTGCCAAATGTATTACTGTAATCTGCTTTTCTTTGGTCCCACATCAGCAAGACTAAGAGGAGGTCTTGTCATCTGGGCAGCCCAAGACCTCCATACACACTGTCCTTGCTAGCTTCAGGGAGGTCACTTCAGTGCTGCTAATGGAGCAGTTTTGACTTCACCTTGGAGGCACGCTCCATTGTCTCTCGAGACAGACAGATGACCACAACAATCCATAAAACCATTAGCCACTGAACATTAGATAAAATCAGGAGTTTAGAAGTACTTATGCCAATACAGCAGATAACAAGAACAATGCAGTTAACTTGACTTCAATATTGCCCAAAGGCCTAAGTGATGCAACATCAAGCATTAGAACAGTTTGCACGCATATAGCACCAACACAGTACAAAACCTTGACTGATGAACCATGTGCTATTAAGTTACTGGCTAAAGCTCACCTCTTCATAGATCTCAGACTTTTAATAGGATTGCGCTAACAGAACACTTTGGAAACTAAGCTATACACACCTAACATTTTTACTGACTTTTTCTGGTTCATTTGAAGGATTCTGTTCTGCATTCACACCTTTTGTACCTATCCAAGAAGTCAAAGGATATTGATGTACTTGATACTCCAATATTCACTGTATCAAAGCTGTCAACTTTCGGATTTGAAAATAAGGGATCAGCAGCCTCACCTGTCCTGGGGACAGTCTACGTCAGGGGTCAGCAACCTTTTCAGCCATGGACTGGTCCACTGTCCCTCAGACCATGTGATGGGCAGGACTATATTTTTTTGGGGGGGGGACGAACAAATTCCTATGCCCCACAAATAACCCAGAGATGCTTTTTTAAAAAAAAGCACACATTCTACTCATGTAAAAACACCAGGCAGGCCCCACAAATAATCCAGAGATGCATTTTAAATAAAAGGACACATTCTACTCATGTAAAAACACGCTGATTCCAGGACCATCCGTGGGCCAGATTGAAAAGGCGATTGGGCCGCATCCAGCCCACGGGCCTTAGGTTGCCTACCCGTAGTCTACAGTATATCTAACAATCCAGGATAGCAGCAGGAAACGATGCTGGAATAAGGGAATTTCCAGCAAAAAAGGGGAAGGTTGACAGCTGTGGTTTGGAATAAGGGAATTTCCCACAAAAAAAAGGAAGGGTTGACAGCTATGCACTGTATGTTTACTGTTTGTGTTGCTTATGTTGTTTTTGTCATCATTTTTCCAGCCCGTTTGTACTGGGTTTGAAATTATTTTTATATTTTTTTATTGTTAATTGCTTTCAGATGTTTCATGGGAAGCGATTCGTAAATAAAATGAAATACATAAAATGATAACTGATACCTCAATAAAAATAGTCATTTTAAAGAAATACCGTATTCTTTTCCTAAAAACATATATTATAGTTGCCAACTAGAAACTAGAGAATGGGGGGGGGCTGGTCTGCTTTGGTGCCTTTAACAGCAGCAGGGAAATAAACTCTGTCACTTGCTAACGTTTGGGCTTTTAGATACCTGTACACTGAAACACTAAGGATAACTTATCTCATACAGGTGAAATCTTTAGAATTCACTGTCTCATGTTCAGCGATTGTTTGCTGCTTCACACTGGTTGCATTCCAGAGTGAGTCTCAGCATAAAACACCTAAGTATTCATGAGCTTCAGGCGCCCAAACATATCCACTTCTCTCCTCCCTTTACAGGAGTGGCAAAACAAACCAGAAGCTACATTTCCCCCTAGCTTCCCATTACTGTACCACCAAACTAGGAACAAAAGTGGATGGCTTACAAACAAGGACAATTTGAAACAATTGCTTCATGCATTGGCTTGTTTAGAATCCATGAACTATAGTTCCCCAGTTCTGATACAGTGGAAAGCTATAGTTAACTGTGGTCTCTCAACTTGTTTTGCTATTTGTGTAAAGGCAGCATCTATATGCGGTGGGTACCTGAAGTTTGTGCACATTTGGGCTTATTACATTATGGCCAATGTGTGTCTAAGACACTGCATCACCATTGTGCCTCATTTCTAAGATTTCTAAAAGCCATCTGGCTGGTCATTGTTGGGAGACTGGGCAACAGGGACCATGGACCTGACCTAGCAAAGCAATTATTGCTTTGTTATTATGTACAGTATATGCATCATACCTATGGCTTCCTTAGTAGCTTCACCATTGCTTTTGGAAACACCTGGACTTTATTTCAACTGTCAGGAAATGTGAAATTATTTGCAATGCTTGGCAGCGTTGAAGCTCAAGTAGGACTGCTGTTTCCACACCACTTTGGGAAGGTTTTCGGCAGTACCTGACTCTAAAGCAAGGTCTAGAATAGAGTGGCCCAGTGGATAATGAACAACAACAACCACAACAAAAAAAGATCTGAGATGCCCCAAAGATAAATAAGGTGAAGCTCAAGGAGGACTGCTGGTACTCATTCATATCCCCCACACTTGACACATTAAAAGCTCTAAGACTCGAAGGAATGCAGTCACTGTGTGCTCTTCGCCCACTTTTCTTGACCATCTGCTCTGGGACTACATCAAGAGTCTTGCTTCTCCACAGCAGAGAGAAAGAGAGAGATGAAAGGGACCAGCGACATGAAAGTCACGGTAGCTGCATCCTCTCTGTGCCTCTTTCCCCCTCTTCAAAAAAAGGATGGGCACCAATTCTAAGGAAGGACAGGACCTTCCATGAATGCTTGGTAAGCAACTCCACACAGAGCAAAATATTTAGGTTCCACCTCTGCTTTTGAAACACAAGCTATGGTGAAAGCCAAAATCCAACGAGTATGATAAATTTCCTTTCCCCTAGAAATCACTATACTAAAATTCTCTTTTAAACAGACAAAACCTGCTATAGCTAATAGTGAAGCTCACCACATTAGCCCATTAGGAATATTTCAACATAAGAAAGGGGTAGGCCAGCATTTCCCAACCTGGTGCCCTGTGGGGTTGTCTTCATTGAGGTCAAATCATTTCATTTTAATTTTACAGGGGGAGGAACTGCATCTCAACAGTGAATTAAATGGTAAAGCTTTGATTGTAAGTTGCTTTGGTTAAAAACAACAACTGGAAGCAGAATTGGCATCTTAAATCCCTCCATTACACAGGCTGAATAAAACATGCATGGCAAAAATTAATTGCATTTTTCTTCCTTTAAATTATATGCCATTTTCTGATACAGTAAGGGGGGGGGCTGAAATGGGCTTTCAAACTCCACTGCCTCTTTTGAATTGAATTTTTTTTCATAATAATATAGCTTTAAGAGAACTCACATTAGCAAGTGTTACAGGATTTCACAGTGTGGGGATGCAGTTGTTTGGGAAGGTGCAGGCAGTTTAAATGCATTTCTCTGCTGACAGAAATAATAAATGCCATGTGAAGAAAAAGAGGTGGTCTCGATGGATAATGATGTGAACACCCCCTGCTGCTAAGAATATTAAGACTCCATTCCAAGCCTTTGTGCATTTCGCTCCATCACAGCTGCCAATATGAATTTTGCTCTTTACCTCTCTTAGCAGATTCCTCCAACACACCAACCGTTATCTCCTTCTTGCCTCAATTAAGCCACAGACAGTTATCTCTCACCCAAGCTCCAAATGCAGAGACATGCTGGATTATTTTGTGCCACTGCTTCAGCTGAGCCTGACCGAATGGAAATGTAATGCAGACTGAACTGACAGAAACCGATGCTAAAAGGAAGAAAGCATTATAGGGCAGCAGCAACCTGCTATATGTATATATATATATATATATATATATATATATATATATATATATATACACTTCTTTTCCCAAAGTAACAACAAGGTTTTTTTTTGGGGGGGGGCTTAATGTGCCTCCAGTTGCCCCAGTACGGTATATAGGACATGAGTTAGACTAATTCCTTCACAAGTCTGATAAAAAAATGAAGGGACTTGCTTCTAAGTGCATGGGCTTAGGTTTGCTCTGTAAAGCAGGCCAGTCATATAGGAAGGATGGATGATGATGATGATGATAATAATAATGATAATAATAATAATAATAATTTTATTATTTATACCTCGCCCATCTGGCTGGGTTTCCCCAGCCACTTTGGGCGGCTTCCAACAAAATATTAAAATACAATAGTCCTTCAGATATTAACAGCTTCCCTAAACAGGGCTGCCTTCAGATGTCTTCTAAAGTCTGGTACTTGTTTTCTCCTTTGACATTTGGTGGGAGGGTGTTCCACAGGGCGGGCACCACTACCGAGAAGGCCCTCTGCCTGGTTCCCTGTAACTTCACTTCTCGCAGTGAGGGAACTGCCAGAAGGCCCTCAGAGCTGGACCACAGTGTCCAGGCAGAACGATGGGGGTGTACCGGGGTCAGCAAACTTTTTCAGCAAGGGGGCAGGTCCACTGTCCCTCAGACCCTGTGGGGGACCAGTCTATATTGGGGGGGGGGGAAATGAACGAATTCCTATGCCCCACAAATAACCCAAAGATGCATCTATATATATATAAATGTAAAAATGTTTGAATTATGGTGCTGGAGGAGACTCTTGAGAGTCTCATGGACTGCTAGATAGAAGTTCAAACCTATCCATTCTGAAGGTAATCAGCCCTGAGTGCTCACTGGAAGGACAGATTGTGAAGCTGAGGCTCCAATACTTTGGCCACCTCATGAGAAGAGAAGACTCCCTGGAAAAGACCCTGATGTTGGGAAAGATTGAGGGCACTAGGAGAAGGGGACGACAGAGGACGAGATGATTGGACAGTGTTCTCGAAGCTACCAACATGAGTTTGACCAAACTGCAGGAGGCAGTGGAAGACAGGAGTGCCTGTTGTGCTCTGGTCCATGGGGTCACGAAGAGCCGGACACGACTAAACGACTAAACAACAACAACAACAACAAAGGGATGCAGTCCTTTCCCTACACATACAGTACATAGTGTTTCTCTCTTCTCTCCCTGTCTCTTCCTAGGTGACGGTACCGTTGCAATTGTACAGAATCTATTTGTGTAGGCTGCACATTGGCTCAGGCTGATGGAAGCAAAGGTGGCAGTGCTTTTCCTTGCTAAGCCATGGTCTCTTTTGCAGAAGTGGGGCTGTCATGGCTGCATGACAGGGTAGGGACAGAACTTAGTCATCTTGTTGAAATTTCTCTCGCCGCTGACGAGAAGTTCGTGAAACTAGGATTTCTTATTCAACAGACTTCAACTCTCTCTTGCCAGGTCCCTGGAGCACCCACAAAATCGGCTATATTTATACTGAGCAGAAGATCAGGTTCCATGCTTGTAATCAGCAGTTGGAAAGAGCAACAAATTAAGTTACATTTTGGCAAATATTGGAGACAATCTAGTGGATGAAGCCAGAAACCATTGTTTTGCTCATTGGGAGGGGTTTCGTTACACACAGAAGGAAATGACTGTTTAATAATTGCCTTGAATGCCTTCAGTCCAAAATGCTTTAAACAGCAGAGCCAAATCATAAATTTTAATGTCTTGGCAAAGTCAAGCCCACCAAAAATATTAGTCTCCCAACAGGTCTCATAACAAAATCCTCTGCTCCTCCTTATGTTGCGTGTGTGCAAGGGTAGGTTGGTGGGATTGTGTAAAACACTGCTTAATTTGAAAAACAAAAATTATTAGCTGTGAGCCATGGAAGGGGCCAAAACACACCTCATTGTTCTTAAGACGTATAAGTCTAGTCACATCTTGCTTCATGTGATAGTGAAGCACAGAACAGTTGTCAGATTCTGAACTCACAAAGGATGAAACATATTAAGTGTCTGCATGACCCCAATCAAATAAGCAGGGATAACTGTGCCATATTGGGTGGAGTTCAGAAAGCTTTGTGACTCATGAGTAGCCTTCGGTCAGACTGTCTCTCCCCCCCCCCCAATGACAAATTACTGCCGGTATTATTAAATTGGCAACTGCGTGTGAGATCTTGGTTCATTAGTTTTAAAAAACTTAACATCTAAAGTTTTTCTATTGAAAGGTATTTCAAACATGTTCCCAAAATTTACTAACCTACCGGTACTTGCCTACTTCGGTATCTGAAGAAGTGTGCATGCACACGAAAGCTCATTCCAATGACAAACTTAGTTGGTCTCTAAGGTGCTACTGGAAGGATTTTTTAAAATTTTGTTTCGACTACTTGCCCACACTTATCCTTACATTAGTCATTTATAGTACACAGATAAAAAGAAGCAAAAAAGGGTCAACTCTTCTTTGCATGCCAATTTTACTGGGCTATTTACAAACCTCATTTAGAATTAAGAATTACTTTGCTGGAATAGAGACCTATGGATCAGGCTGAAAGTTAGAAACTGGTATTCCCCTTAAGCCCTGTTCTCATCTGAAGTCCATGAGGAAACTGAGATGATGATATCAAAACAACAGCCTGTTGTTATTTTACTCCCATTTAATCCTGATTTACTCTTTTTTGGGGGGGGGGGAAATCCAAGAAGTTATTAAAAAAAAACTGTTGTCAACATGGTTGTGATATCTGAATTACCTATTCTGCAATATTACACCCCTGCCTGGAAGCATCCGAGGAAATGCAACAAAATTCTTAGTTGCTGTCCTACATTAATAGGGCTTATGATCACAAAATATATTTTGGGTTACAGTCATGTAGAATGAATAAGACCATGAAATAAACTAATGCTTAAAGGAAAAACATACAGTTCCAAAAGGCTTCAAATATACAGCAAAATGCCAGGTTTATGGAGTTTGGTTTTAGGGAAATAACATGAGTGTAATACTAGTAATTTATGCGTACTGTACTTGATCTATGTGGTTTAAAAATATATACTGGTTTTAAAGGCATTATTATTTGGGATCGGTCCTCAATTAAATAGCTAAAATATATTTTACAAAACAAAATTGGAGGCACACAGGCAAAGACAGGCAGGACATGTTTAAATAAAGAGCTGTAGTAGATCCTACCCAGGCCTGAACAAAAGCTTTATATTTTCACTCTCAAGATAGCAACTCTTTGCTAATTATTATTATTTAAATGGAGGGAATATGATGCATAAGAACACACAGATCACTGCTGCAAGCATGTGAAGATAACTTTAACTATAGGAAATGAATGAGGTAGCAGTTTTAGAAGTTATAATCTTATGGACTGTTACTTGTCTTTTAGCCATTCTGAGAACCCCTATTCAGCATTGCAACCACGTTAAGTTACCAGATGAGGCCAATTCATTGACTGGAATGTAACAGCACCAAGTAACAAGGATTGATACTGACAGGGCTGCTTTCATGCTGCAACTTCGCCGGACACCAGCTGTGCAGCAGAAAGAAAGAAATCTCCAGAATCCACAACATCCCCTCTCCAATTAATCCACAGTTTTCATGCTGTGCGGGAATGAATAGTGCTAGGCATTGATAGCTGCATGCAGGAGGTTTCCTGATTTTCTTGGAGTTTCCTGAGGGGGAAGCTATACAGAGAGCAAATAGCCAACCTGTTAAAATGATGTCGTTGAACCTCATTTTAAGCAGAACCTGGATCTCGATTGTGCATTGCTTACATACCAGCAGACTTGTGTGTATGGGAGAACAGACACAATCTTCTTCGACATTTTGCTTTGGGATCCGTGATCTATGCGAATACACCTCACAGGATGGGTCATGGAGGTGCCTTTTCTCTTTTAGACTGAAGGTGCACATTTGCTAAAGGCTCTGGAAGGTTGGAGAGAACAGCTTGGATGGTTTGAGGTACTTATCAGAGCCTGGGTCATATGGGAAGGACAACTTGTACTGGAATACCATCCCTAGAAACGCAGTCTGTGCTTGGAACTCCCACTGTCCATGCCCACAATTTCCTCAATCAACTTTGCTTGTCTTCCTGTGCAGTATCATCTATACCGGGAAACGCTTTCAAATAAAACTCATGCTACTACTGTACAATCAATCCCCCTTCAAACTCTATCTCAGAAATCAGTCCTGGAATCAAACTCTTCTCACTCTAGCCCACAAACTTGATACATTGCTTTTGCATATCACTGAATTTAATTATCTTTTGGATGGTTTAAATACCTGCTTTTAACTATTTTTACAGGTTGTTTATTTTATTGTTTCATTCTCTTTGTAAACCACTTTGAGGTTCTTTTTACAATCAAGCGGCATATAAATTTTACAAAATACAGTAAATTGTTAGGAAATCTCTTGCTTGTAAGCTTCTCAGAACAGGAAGTCACACTAATTATATTTGTTAAAGACATTGATGGCAGAATCCTTATGATAAGACTTTCACACCAAAGCCTGAATAACTGTGTTACCTCAACATTCGAAACAGGCTTTAGCAAACCTCAATAAAATTAAACTCTATGTCATGGTTACAAAACCTTCCATTTATCCAAAACCATAGTGTGTCTCTATAGTGCTCTCAATTAAGACCACAATCCTATGCAATCCCAATGAGTTCCATGGAACTTACTCCCAGGTAAGTATATGATATCTTAGGAGAGCCATAAGGATGATTCTCCTATTCTGGCAAGCTATCAGGACCAGTGGCTGACTTGGTTTTTATTTCTACCTGTAGAGTAGTCTTAGTTCCTTCTGTTTAATCCAGTTTTAATGGGTTTTAGCCATTTCTACTTAATACTTATATTATCTGTGTGGATTAAAAGAAAGGGAAAAAAGCACTCGGATGAGTCATAATGCAGGAAAAAATTGTTGAAGTCTGTCAATAACTCCATTAACAAGACTCCCATTGTTACAAAATGGAGTATTTGACAGCTACCAGACATTTGGAGGTACAGCAGAACAAGACCGTTTTGCTTACCTAAAACTGCTGGCTAAGGGCAAAGGTTAAAACTGTATTGATGGTTTTATTCTATCTCAGCACAGTCATTTGTTCGCAGAAGCAAAAATTTTCTTTTACCAAAGTGAAGGCTCTCTGCTGGACATCTTGAAAGATAACAAAACCATACAGAAAGATTACAAAACCATCTGGAAAGAGAAGGCAGAGAAGGAAGAATCTTCAGTGGTACATTGAGGGAAAACCTTGCGACCCACTTTACTGAACAAAGATTTCTAAGTGCTGCAAAGAAACCACAGGTGACCCTTGTTCAAAAATAGTTCAAACCCACATCTCTATATAATGTATCTTATGCAGTGCATTAAAGCCATAGCTATGTTTTAAGAACCTTCATGCACGGTTCTTGCAGTTCTTGTATTTCATTACATTCCAGTTCAATTGGCAAGATCCCTGCAGAATTTCCCCTGTCAATTACCGATGGACAAATGCTTGCCTAGCTCCACTTCCATTGTATCAAGCTTACCAGAACAGGATGATCCAAATAATGCACAAAAGGATCATCTAGTCCAATCCCCTGCAATGCAGGAATAATAGATAAAGGAACCCTGACCGATAGCCATCCAACTTCTGCTTAAAAACCTCCAATGACGTGGAGTCTCCATCCTTGGAGGTTTTTAAGCACAGGTTGGATGGTCATCTGTCATGGACGCTTTTGGACTATTAGGGAGCAATCCATCTAACAAGGAACTATTGGCCAGCAGCTGTCATGACATATACAAATGGGCCCTGAAACATCCATAAAAATGAAGATTCTTATAGAATAAATGTTTTGTATTGGCATTAAAATGTGTAGAACATTTCCCTTCTATGGCTGAATTGTTCATCCATTGGCTCCCAGCAACATCAGAGGTAGCAGCATTTATGGAACTCATTTTCCATCTGTATACAATTATTAGAAACTATTAAGTGATGCTATTAGGTGCTGGAGGAGACTCTTGAGAGTCCCATGGACTGCTAGAAGATCAAACCTATCCATTCTGAAGGAAATCAGCCCTGAGTGCTCACTGGAAGGACAGATCCTGAAGCTGAGGCTCCAATACTTTGGCCACCTTATGAGAAGACTCCCTGGAAAAGACCCTGATGTTGGGAAAGATGGAGGGCACAAGGAGAAGTGGACAACAGAGGATGAGATGGTTGGACAGTGTTCTCGAAGCTACCAACAGGAGTCTGACCAAACTGCGGGAGGCAGTGCAAGACAGGAGTGCCTGGCGTGCTCTGGTCCATGGGGTCACGAAGAGTCGGACACGACTAAACATTAGGTGAAAAGTTAAATTATCCAGTCATTGCTACATTGCCAAGTAGCTGGTTTCCCTATTAAAGACATACCAAGATAGCACACCTCAGCCCACTATTTTGAAATATTTATAATAAAAATTAGTTTCTGCTTGGCTAGATCTTCATTTTGACCGATGGTTGTAGTTAGTTCCCTCAAGCTATTCTGTGACATGACCAGCTCCCAAAACGCAAACTTTGGGTAATTCAAGGTAACAATAGAGTCTTAAAAAATAAGATAGGATACCAGGCATTTCATACCAGTGAAATTACAAAGGTGACAGTGGTATCCATTAAACTATTTGAGTTTGCAAAACAATTTGCTTTAATTTTAAAAATTATTCTCCATGAAAGATTAACAATCCGTGACCATAACTAATCATTTAGTCTGTTAGTGACAGGAAGAGGTATTATGTTGGGGGTGGTGGTGAGAGAAGCCACATAACTCTCTGACCAGAACTAATGGCTCTCCCGTTAGATGCCTCTAAGCCAGAGATGTTTTAACCATGAAATGAGAACAAGAAAAGTCCATTAGTGCCATGGTTTCATTTCTTCAAATATTAAGCAAGGTTGTAGCTTTGGGAGTCAGAGGCCAGCTGCCTTTTTATCCCAAGTCCACTGTCACTCTGCTCTTCAGAGTGAAAGGGGGAAAAGCAAAGAACAATGTATTTGGAAGCCTACAAGGAGGTGTCCAACGCTGCATGGAAACTATAGATATTTTCTAAACATCAACTAAAATTTAAAGGGCTGTTTCATAATAGCCCCAGTTGAGCTTTTCTGAGCAAAGGTATCACAAATTGTTATTGTTATTATTCATTTCATTTCTGTACCGCTTTATATTTTTACAATCTACATTAAAGCATCAAATAAAACAATTCAGAATAAAACATTGCTGAAGATAGGCAAGTATAAAGTATGCATTCAAAGCAATATAATTAACAGGAAATTAAAATATTACCCTAAAGATTTCAAAATCAAATATGATCATAAGCGCAGAACATATCTGCCGCTGATGCTGCCAATCTTGCCAATGGTGGTTCATGGCAAGCAGCAGCTGTGGAAGCTCAGGCGCGAACCGATGACATGGGTCTTTGCACTAAGAGACAGCCAAAGCAGCCTGAGAATGACAAGGCTAGCAAGGGATGAATGCAAGCCAGTGAAGTTACATGTAAATAGATTTTTGTTGTAGCTCAGGAAGAGGACTAGTTGCCAAAGCTGAAGGAAAGGTGAGTTGAGGTTTGAAGAAAGAGGTGGTTCAACCATAGAGGTCTTCTGGGAAGGAATTCCAGGCAGATGAAGTGGATGGTTGGAGGGGGAAAGGATTGCCCAGGATGGTGGTGGTTTTGCTTCTATTTTATTTATGGACCTGGTTGAGAACCTCTGTTTAATTTTTTATTAAAATTGTTTTATACAAATCATAGAGGGACCATGAGAATCATTTAGTCAAACCCCCTGCAATGCATAAATCTTTTGGCCAATGTGGGGCTTGAACCCCAAAATAAAGACTCCCTCAGAAGTTTTAAGACTCCCTCCGGGTATAGAACTGGTACGCTGAACAAATATGAAGGAATGACTGAAGAATTCCACTGCCTGCTTAGACATCATATCTTCCAACCTGGATATGGACTGCTAAGAATTGCTGAACATTCCTTATTTAGATTGGTTCTGCATAATTCAAATAATTGCACGTGATATACGCTATGTATTTTCAAAAACGATTGCTGCTTACATGCAGCACTATATGAAAGATTTGAGTCCTTGGCCACATCTTTTTCACTCTTATTTTGTCATCTTCCAGTACTGCCAAGCCTTCAAGTGCCCTGAGGCAAACATCTTCATTATTGCATTCATGTACAATCAGTTGAGTGGACTGCTTGGTAGAGTTCAAGGAGCCAAAATTGCTGTGGTTTTGGGGTTTCTCTTGGTAAACAAACAAAACTCTTCTCTAATTTAGACACAATTTCTAAGCAATTATTGTCAGAGGGGACTGAAAGGCCTTTGGTGTTTTGTTTTTAAATTTAAACACTCTAAATAAGCAACTTGGAGTAGATTTTGGCAGGAATATGCTTAACTTTATAAGAACATTACAAGATATTGTAATGTCCTTTTCCACTATAGCAGCTAGTGCCCGTACTTGTGTTGGTTACTAAATAAAAGTGAAGCAATGGTTACACTAACTATGTCTTGCAAATATGGAGAAGCTTATTAGTGTCTCTCATTTTGCTATCTCCAGACCTCCTCTTCTGTATGCAGAATACAGTACTGTATGCAATACTGTATAATGAAGGGGGAAAGAGGTTTCCAAGCAAGCACATTCCAACTTGTTATTCAGCGTTCCAAATGCAAACTCTACATGCTTGCATAAATTCCATAAAACTGTGTAAATTACATGACCATAAGTGGAATATTTGTGTCTAATACAGTATATTTTCTGTCCACATCTTCCTCCTAACTGAAACAGCAAATTTGCAGACCACCCCACTTTTGACAACTCTTAACAATAATCAACAATAATCAAACAACCAACAAAACTCTAATCCATAAATAAATATTTGCTTCTCATTGTTATAGTACACAATTAAATAACTTAAAGCTCTGTGGAGGCCTATAACAAATTGAGTAATAGCAGCTAAAAGTAATTTTCTGGTATTCATTTGGTTTAAAACATGGAATTGATATAAATGATTAATAAGCCCAACTATCTGCCCTTTCCGGCTGGCATTAGATGAAATCAAGCAGGACCATGGTTTTAGCATTTGGAAAAAAATATGATTTATATAGTTACAGAGAACTGATTAAAGATGGAATATTGATTCAATTTCCAGCAGTCAAAAAGCCAACAAAGAATGACTAGCTGCACTGGTATGAATGTCTACAAGTACAAAATACAGAACAAAAATTTATAAGAGAGAATAAGGTACTGAGGGAGATAACGTAATTTATAAATATAATAAAAAAGAAAGATAAACACCCATTATCTAAGCTCTGTTGTTACAATATGATGAACAGGAATGAGTAAAGGAATATGTGATAAAGTGGGATCATGATATGGGAAATAGCATAGCTATGGGGGTATGGGAGAAAATATGAAGAAAGGATCATAAATTTTCACTGAATGCAAATGTGAGAGAAAATTGTTTCAAGGAAATAGCAAGACTCCATGCAATAAACAGAACATATTAAAAAAAATCTGGTTAGAGTAAAAAAAGAAAATGGAACCTATTATCGTACAGACAAAAATACTTGAAGAGGATTATTAAAATAACAACTAAATTTTGAAATATGAAATTCATTTACATACAGTTGAACCATTTACATTTTGTTGAACCATGTCACCCAGTATAAGGAAAGAGCTTAGGGAAATTATTTCCTATTTGTTAACAGCTGCACAGATATTATTGGCTCAACAATGGAAAATAACATTATGCCCTCATTGCAAAGAATGGTTTAAATAAAATAATAATAATAATAATAATAATAATAATAATAATAATAATAATAAATGACTTCTTATTTGGAGGACAAATGGAAAGTGAATATAGAAACGAATTTTAGAGAAACCGGTTGTGCTTTATGCAACATGGCCAAAAACATCATTGCTTCCTGCATATTCACATAGATTTTGAATGTTTTCAAGAAGAAAATTTGTGGCCTTGTGCTAATTTATAAATGAATAAATAAATAAAATTTAATTTATTTAAATAAATTTAAATAAATATTTATTTAACAGATTTTATTAGAAGAAAAATATCCTTACACAGTATTTTCTGCTTTCAACTTGTATGTAGACAATTGTACAGTATGTAGCTTATTGATAACAGTGTTGCCTCCGGGATGAAAGAGTAGCACAACTGACACTTTTAATTAAACTGAAATATGTTAATGGGAAATACAACATTAAGAAGAACTCTGATGTAAAACTTGTAAGCATCAGAAAGAAGAGAAATATTTACATAAAATATCCACATGTCAGTGGGTTGGTTATCCAGATGAAAAGAGATGGTGTTATTTTAGTTGACTCTCAGGGGGTCTTGAGAATTGTATGGTATTATTTGCCCCCAAATACAGGAACTGCTGCTATTCAAAGGATGTAGCACAGGCTTCCTCAACTTCGGCCCTCCAGATGTTTTTGGCCTACAACTCCCATGATCCCTAGGTAGCAGGACCAGCGGTCAGGGATGATGGGAATTGTAGTCTCAAAACATCTGGAGGGCCGAGGTTGAGGAAGCCTGATGTAGAATATCTAATGCCTAACGTCTTCCGGCTATGGCAAGAAAACAAAACAAAAGATGACAGAAGGGAGGCATATTCCTCTTTAACTAACCCCATATTTGCTTTGCCTCTCCTGTTTGAAAAAAAAAACTTGACACTGTCAGCCCTAACCCAAGACAACTAAGCACTCTTCATACTTCATGACTGGACAAGAGAGCACCCAAACGGTACAAAAAAAAAAAGCCTTCAATATCATTCTAATAACTTACTATCAAAGACTATCAATCATTAGTCAGTGCTCAATTAGCCTTAGGAATTTTTAAGTAACTTCTCATTGCTATATTAGTTAATTTTCAGAAAAGCTCTTTAGTGACTAAGCTACTGCATATTCACTTCTGGGTCTATTTAAAGGGGCAAAAAGGATTCCAGAGGAAATAATTAAGCTCCAGTGCTATTCATTAATCAGATAAGCCATCTCCCCTACATAGCTAACAAGTTATGAGTTTGTAGTATTTCAGACAGTACTCATATTAATGTGTGCTTCTCCCTTGTACATATTTTTACAAGTTATACTGACAGCAAGAATGAATAGAAAGTGTCTGTTCATTCATTTTATCCAGCATAATACTGTTGTGCAATGAAGGTACCAATTATGCAACACCAGATATTGCCTTTTCCCTGCTGAGTTCACAAAAACTTTTCACTAGCATGCAGTTGAATCTCACCCACAAAACAGCAACAATCTAGAAGCAGACCAAATAAAATTGTAAGAAATACTATACCAATTACTTAGTAAGTCATGGAGACCTCTACAGGACAATTAATGAAATGCAAGTTGGATTGAAAAATTATGCCATAATGTCTCTTTTCCTTTGGGAGTATGAAATTTTCATCTGGCCAAACCAAAGCTTAATCTTGTATACAACTTTAGTATGTTGTATTCTAACACCTGCAAATTCATCTCATTTGTATGTACTGTATGTTCTTTTGCTGTAATTATAATCCTCTAAATCTAATAGTAAACTCAGCTGGAGAATGCAGAGAATATTGTAAAAAAACAACAACACCTGAACCACTAAGAAAGAAAGAGGGAGGTATCAGCGTGCTATGGGAACTCCAAGGTTTGCTGATTTGTTTTTTAAAAACTATTATTATTACTTTATATATTAACTTTGTATACTGCCCTTCACCCATAGATCTATTGAAGTGTAGCAGAGAATTTAGCAGGCAGCGCAATAGTGTGGTGGTGTAATCCAGGACTCAGGAAACAGAACTTGATGAACAGTAGCTTTTATTATAAGCTGCTTTGTACAAGTTACTATATACACAGACTCTCAGAACTCTCCTCACAAACTCCTTCTCTAAACAGCTCCATTTTACCTCAGCATAGAACTGCTAGTGCCAAGCTGCCTATAGGGGGACATTAAACCAATCAGCTGCCTGTCACCATGCTTCTCTGTCTCCCTATAGGGGGAGTTTAAACCAATCAGCAGCCTGTCAACATACTTCCCTGTCTCCAGGCAAAAACTCCCTTGTTTAACTTAGCTTCTGGCTAACTCACTAATTGTCTACTTTAAAGCTGCAGTTTATCACAAAAACTTCAACACCCCCTCACAGCTTACAAAAGTGCAATTAGTCTTTGAGCATAGACAAAGTATTATCTCCAACTTTGATCTCCAAACCCATGCTCTGACAAAGCATATTCCAATTTACAAATGATAACGGCTTTGTCATGATGTCAGCAACATTTTCAGAACTTTGCACATATTCACACACAATGGTATTATTTTGTACATTGAACCTGACGTTTTGGTATTTCAAATGAATATGTTTACTTTTGCTTTTGAACTGTTCTGTCCCACTCAGAGTTATGCATGCTTGATTGTCTACAAACACTTTAACAGGACAAACATTTTCAAAACCCAAATCCAGCAAAAACTGTTTATAAAACACAATCTCATTACACAACTCACTTAACGCAGCGTATTCGGCTTCTGTTGAAGACATACTGACCAAACTTTGCTTTCTGGATTTCCAGCCAACAAGCGACTTCCCAAACATGATGACAATACCAGTTACAGATTTCCTGTCAGGTAGATTTCCCCAGTCGCTATCTGTATAACACTGTAAAACCTCTTCCCCTGTTGAACTCATCCTTAGAGTGCTGTCAACAGTGTGTTTCAGATAACGCAAAACTCTTTTGACCGCTTTCCAAGCATTAATTGTTGGCTTTGCTACCTGCCTGCTCAGGATGCCTACAGCATAACTGATGTCAGGTCTTGACCATTGTGCTAGGTACATCAGACTACCTATAGCAGATTGATATAGTTCAGGACTTTCGAACTCTTGGCTTTGCTCTGTATTTAAGTCTTTAACAAAACCTGTTTCCATTGGCGTTTTGGCTCCTTTGCAATCCTGCATGCCAAATTTTACCAACAACTGCTTGATTTTGTTACTTTGACAGAGCAAATAGCTTCCATCAACCGCCTGGTACATTTCCACTCCTAAATAATTTTTTACTGTGCCGAGGTTTTTAACCTTGAACCTCTTTGCTAACTGAGTATAGAACTCATTGACCAGTTTGTTACTCTTGGCCACATATAAGAGGTCATCCACAAAAATTAAACAGAACTCTATATTATTTCCAGACCCTCTTATATATAAACAATTGTCAGCCACACAATGTTTAAAACCAAGCTTAACCAGTGTGTCATCCAGACAACGGTTCCAGTTACGTGCAGACTGTTTTAAACCGTATAAAGCTTTGTGCAGCTTGTAAACATTCCCAGGCCTAGTCTCAAAACCTTGTGGCTCAGCTAAATACAGCTCCTCTGTGAGACCAGCATTTAAATAAGCTGTTTGAATGTCGAAATGACTGGCCACCAATTTATGCTTTGCAGCGATAGCAAGCAACAGCCTCATGCTTTCGCTTCTCGCTGTAGGAGCAAACACCTCATCAAAATCCACTCCAGGTCTTTGGGAAAAACCCTGTGCTACTAACCGTGCCTTATACTTGAAACCTCCAGTAGCTAAGGGCTTCAGTTTATAGACCCATCTACTGCCTACCACCTTGGCACCCTTGGGTAGAGGCATAGAAGTAAACACCTTGTGCTCTTGCAGAGAATTCATTTCTTCTTGCATTGCTTCTTTCCAGCACAAAACCTGTTCTTCTGGTAACTTAAACACCTCATTATAGCTTTGTGGCTCTACAGCTACATGGCAAACATGAGATACACCTGGTGAATAACGGTCTGATGGAACTCCTTTGTTTCTCCTCTCTGACCTTCTGGGAGTTAAATCACTTTTCTCTGCACTGTCATCCCCCTCAGACACTTGCTCCCTTTCAGAAAAAACACCTTTTGAAGTAGACGAAAACTGTCTGGCTTCAGAGTTTGGAAACATTTCAGGCTTTTCATCGTCCCCCTCAGAGCTGACAATTTCTGACTGCTCTTTATTGCCAGAAAAACTCTTGGAACATTGCAACCAAACCTCTGTGTTTGCATGGATTTTCTCCCAACCAGAGTGCTCACAAAAATTTGCATTACGTGATACTATTAACCCGTTGTTACCAACTGCAAACCGCCACCCTTTTCCTTGATCTTGATAACCAACAAAAATAAGTTGTTGTGCCTTGGCATCCCCTTTTCTGCGTTGTGCCTTTGGCACATGTACCCAAGCTTGTACCCCAAACACACGCAAATGATCCACTTTGGGCTTCTTCCCAAACAACTTGAAATAGGGTGTAGTTCTTATTGAACTATGAAATAAGCGATTTTGAATATAACACGCATTCAGAATGGCTTCTCCCCAATAACCAAAAGATAAACCAGAATCTGCTAGCATAGATTGCATCATTTCTTGCAATGCTCTATTCTTCCTCTCAGCAATCCCGTTCTCTTCCGGAGAATGAGGATTAGTTTTTCTATGTCCAATTCCACGTCTTGCCAACCAAGACTGAAACGCATTAGACAAAAACTCCCCTCCGCGATCAGACTGAAGTTTCTGGACTTTGCAAGAGAACTGCCTTTCTACATAGGCAACCCAGCTTTTAAACTTAGAAAAAACTTCCCCCTTGTGCTTTAACATATAAACCCAGCAAAATCTGGTAGCATCGTCAATAATTGCCAGTGCATAGCAAGAATTACCCCTGCTAGGCTTGAAAGGACCGCATACATCGGCATGTACCAGCTGAAATGGCTTTTCACTTACTCTTTGGCTGCTAGGATACGGACCTCTGTGACACTTAACCTGCTTGCACACATTGCAGTCTAAAAACTTGTCACAACTTTGCAGCTCACAGCCATCACTCAGCTTTGGCATTTTAATTACACTTCGCCAATTAGAATGACCTAGGCGTCGGTGCCATAAATGTAAACAATGCTGGTGTAACGCCTTGTTTTTACAATTCTGCTGTAAAACACCACTAGCTAGGACAGAATCCTCAACTCTGTCATTGTCTTTTAGCACAAACACACCACCCTCTGGCAAAGCCCTTCCCAATGTCTTACCGTCTTTCTGTATCTCACAGCAATTGTCATTAAACTGCACACAAAAACCAGACTGCATTAGACATGATATAGACATTAGATTGCTTTGCAATGAAGGTACACACAGAACATTGTCCAACTGTGTGCGCAGACTTGGGACAAAGACAGATCCAGCAGACTTCACTTCAGACTTTCTCCCATCTGCAAGCACAACCTGCTTGCGTGGATTAGGCAACTTCTTGGAAAACAAAGCCTCTGATGTAACCAGATGCCTTGAACTGCCAGAATCGACCACCCACTCGATGCTTTTTTCATCTTCTGGACACTTGACCACTGCGGCGACGTACTGCACTGTCTGCTTTGACTTGCCGCGTTTCTCCTGCTGACGACTTCTCTGATCCTCGGAACCTGCCACTTCTGGACACGCTTTACGCAGATGTTTTGAAGATCCACATCTATAGCAGCGACGCACAGCAAATGCAGACTCCTCGCTGACAGCTTCTGAAGAACGCTGAGACACCAGCTTCACTTCAGAACTGCTGGCGTTTTTGACAGACCGACTCCCTGTCAAAACACTAGAAGTTTTCGACTGTCTGCACACCCGCTTCTGCCACTCCTCAAGCAACCTGCCAGTGACGTAGTCCAGTGTCAAATCCCGTTCTCGCATTGACTCCAGCGATAGAACAAGATTGTCCCAACTGTCAGGAAGTGAACTTAAAATAATGCAGACTTTCTCTTCCTCTGCTAAATTACAACCCCTCTCCAGAAGAGCCACAAACTTCATCTGCAGTTCGTGGAGATGGTCCTGCATTGACACTCCCGGCTGAAGCAGCGATTTGTATAGAGATTTACGTATAGACAGCTTTGAACCTGCCGTCTCCCGCACATGGAGATTCCGGAGAGCAACCCACACAGCTTTTGCAGAACTGCACTCACGCACATGGGGTAGCTGCATATCATCTATGGCCAACACAATAGTAGCTCTTGCCCTCTCATCCCGCTCCAAATGTTCAGCATCAGGCTTTGAAGGAGGTTTAGACACAGCATTCCAAAGACCTTCTCTCTGCAGCGTAGCTTGAATCCTCTGGGACCACAACAAATAGTTATGATTGTTCAGACGCTCAAATGATAATGCAGCTGGATGCTGCATGTCTGTGTCTATTGTCTGTGTCCAGTCGTCCTCTAGACTTGGGTCTGCCACCAATCAGCTCTTGGCATCAATACCACGACACTCTACAACTGATCACCTCAGGCACGTCCTCACCATCTCCTTTGCTAGGAATCTGGGAGACTTCACAACCCCTGCGTCCACGACTTGACTGGCACACCACTAACCTGGAAACCACAGCCTGGGCACCAGAACCTATTGAAGTGTAGCAGAGAATTTAGCAGGCAGCGCAATAGTGTGGTGGTGTAATCCAGGACTCAGGAAACAGAACTTGATGAACAGTAGCTTTTATTATAAGCTGCTTTGTACAAGTTACTATATACACAGACTCTCAGAACTCTCCTCACAAACTCCTTCTCTAAACAGCTCCATTTTACCTCAGCATAGAACTGCTAGTGCCAAGCTGCCTATAGGGGGACATTAAACCAATCAGCTGCCTGTCACCATGCTTCTCTGTCTCCCTATAGGGGGAGTTTAAACCAATCAGCAGCCTGTCAACATACTTCCCTGTCTCCAGGCAAAAACTCCCTTGTTTAACTTAGCTTCTGGCTAACTCACTAATTGTCTACTTTAAAGCTGCAGTTTATCACAAAAACTTCAACAAGATCTTGGGGGGTGGGGGGTGGGCGAGAGGAACTGGGGTGCCAAAGCTTAAGTTCCTTTATTTAGTGTATGCTTTGGGTTTTTCTGTCAGCGTCACTTGGGGAAGTTCTCTTTCTATTCACTTGTTATGTTTCTTTGGTGGTGAGAGAGGTTGGGGTGGCTTAGAGCAAGGATGGCCAACTCCCAAGAGACTGTGATCTACTCACAGAGTTAAAAAAGTGGCAGTGATCTACCCCCTTTTGGGGGGTTTGGGTCAAAGTTGTTGAGTTTTTTCAGGGAAGAGGTAAAATGTTGAGCTTTTTTAAGGGGAGCCACAGTTGTTCAGCTTATTTGGTGGGAGCCCATGATCTACCAGTGATCTACCACAGACGTCCAGTGATCTACCGGTAGATCATGATCTACCTGTTGGGCATGCCTGGCTTAGAGTGTGGTTGATCTTCTTTGGCTGGCTGCAGTGGGATTTGTTTGTGAGTAGGTGAGGGGGGTTGTCGGGTTAAGTTAGCCATATTGAATCCTATGCTGTCAGTGAGTTATGAGCTCTTTCTAGTGTGAGTGGGCATTGTTATCTTGGAAGATGTTCAGTAGGGCCAGTTCTGGGGTGACTTCTAGTACCTGTTTAGTTATTTTGCTTATATGACTGCACACACTCCCTTTCTGACTGGGTCCTCAATTACCTGGTTTGGTGGGATCTGCTGGTTCAGACACAGCATATGTCTGAGGAAGCCCCACATGGGATCATGGGGAGGAGGTGCGAGGAAAAAACTGTTGTGACATTGATTTCTTTGGCAACTTGGAAGGGCTATGGTGGGATCCAGAAACGGCAGCCTGGGGCCCCACTGACCACTTAACTGCTCTCTTCTCCATCAGCTTGGGAGCTTTTTCTGAGACGCTTGAGGGGTATGATAGCATCCTTTGTCCTTTGAGCATCTTTATCAAGATGCTAACACAGGGGTCAGCAAACTTTTTCAGCAGGAGGCCGGTCCACTGTCCCTCAGACCTTGTGGGGGGCTGGACTATATTTTGGAAAAAACAAACAAAAACGAATTCCTATTCCCCCCAAATAACCCAGAGATGCATTTTAAATAAAAGGACATATTCTACTCATGTAAAAACGCTGATTCCTGTACCATCCGCGGGCCGGATTTAGAAGGCCTTAGTTTGCCTACCCATGTGCTAACACATCTGCCTGCCTTTGATCAATTGTGCTTCAAGGGAAGCTCACCAGTCCTCTGATTCTTTAATATTTTCCGGATAGATAGATGTTAACCAAAGGATCTCACAATAGTCATCTCCCTGCAGGAGCAAGGAAGCATAGAAGAATCAGATGCACCACAAGAGTATCTTGGATGGGATGGCTTTCAAAGAGGGCTAGACAATTGCATGGAGGAGAGGCCTATCAAAGGCAACTAGCAATGATGGCTATGCTCAGCCTCCCCTGTTGGAGGGAGCAATGCTTTTGAAAAGCACTTGCTGGAAGCCACAGACTCCCCAAACGTGTTTCACAAGGACCCCTTCCTTCCCTCTGCCCCAGTACCTGAGGGTTGCCACGTCTCTCCAGGGATTTGGCCAGAACAAAGTACAGTATATGTTGGGGAAAGGCTCCCTCCCTGCAAAAAAATTTGAGGAATCAGCAGGTGCCTGGCTCCCAGCCATGCTAGCACCAGTCTGGTGCATGAGGGTGGGGGACACGGGAAGGAAGAATTCCTATAGTATAGAGCACTCAATTGGCATTTCCACCTACCTGAACTCTGAGCCTTTCCCTCCTTGTTCTGGACTGCCTCTCTCCTAAGGAAGATGCAAGCTCTTGCTGGAAGCCACTGGTGGGGAGTGTGTTCCTATGATTCCCAAATGTTTCAGAAGCATCCTTTTGATCCTTTAGCAGTTTAGCTGCTTGATATAATCATAGCATGGAAGAGTTGGAAGGGATCCCAAGGGTCATCTAGTCCAACCCCTAGCAATGCAAGGATCCTGCCCACAGCCAGCCCTGGCTGGGCTCCAAACTCTAGCCTTCTGATTACCATTGCAATTCTGCATGGTGTGGAGAAAGGGGAGAGAGAAATGTGTTGCTTACACTCTCATAACACTGATATGAGATCCACACCACGCAGCCCTTTCAACAACTAAAGTCTAAAGGGCTGTCACATGGAGGATGAAGCAAGCTTGTTTTCTCCTGCTCCAGAGGCCTTTAGGACCTGAAGCAGTGACTCTCCTTCCTTGGAGGTTTTAAAGCAGCGCTTGGATGGTCATCGGCCATGGATCATCTAGTTGAGATTCCTTCATTGCAGGGGGTTGGACTAGATGATCCTCAGGGTCCCTTCCAACTCTACAATTCTATACTATGTTTTAAAGAGCATCCAATGCGCCTTTAAAGCACATGACTTCCCCCAAAATGATTTGTGCCATTGTGGCTTCCTTCTCACAGACCTACAATCCTCAGAACCCCTAACAAACGACAATTCCCAGTTCACAATATAAAAATACAAGATGAAAAAACACAAAATTCATAATAAAACCAAGAATTAAACAGTAGTTATAACATGATTGCAGACTGTGACTTTAGTCACATCTGTGTGCTGGAAGTCTAGAACCAAGGATATCTAACTTCAAATGTCCATACAGCTATAAAACTCAGTCACCATCCCTCAGCTTGTTGTAAGCTACAAGCTTAACATTCCTCACAATTATGCTGTGAAGATAAGAGGGGAGGGGGAGCCATGAATGCCGCCCTGAGCTGCTGAGAATAAAGATTTATTTGGACTAATTAATAAGTCTGGAAGGAAATGAACAAACATATAAAAGATGAGGCTCTTGCATCACTTCAAATATACCAGCCGATTTGCCACTGGCTATACACCTGTTTATTATTTTTCATATGTTTGGTTATGTTTAAAAAACATATGAAAGACAAACTAATAAAACGTGGCAACCTTGTTTCCCCTTGATTGGCTCTCAGAATCAACATAAAGCCTTCCAGTGCAACTTCTCAGCTAGATGGAAAAAGGGTTTTCATCCATTTAAACACTCTCTGTATAAAAAATTAAAGAATAAATCCAATATGAAATATATTGAGAAACACATGGGGGTGGGATGGGAAGGGCAAATTAGACAAAGATAGCACAGAGAAAGGATTTGAAAACGTAATGAAATCTACTCAAGGAAACAAATTGTCCGAAGCTTACAGCTTCACAAATGCCACTGAAACTTGGGGGGTATCTGGGCAGAAAACACTAATTTAAACCATGGAACTCATTCAAACAATGGAACTCGCTCCCACAGGATGCGGCGATGGTCAGGCCACCAATCTAGATGGCTTTAAAAGAGGGTGGCTGGCTGTGCTCTGCGTCAAACATTGGAGGCAGCAATGCTTCTGAATAGCAGATGCTGGAAACCACAAGAGGGTGGGTGTGGGGAACAGCACGCTTGCGGTGGTGTAGGGACCCTACAGGTGTCTAGTTGGCCACCGTGCGAACAGGACGCTGGACTGCATGGCTTTTCTTATGCCCTTCTGCACTTCTGTACTCGAGAACAGGCGCGAGGAAGCGCACGCCAGATACTCACTCAGCCCTGAGCGCCTTCTGTTGAAGAAGTCGCTCAGCACGTGCTGTTAACTGGGCAGAGGGAAGCGCATGAAGACGACGGCGGGCATGCGCACTCCAAACTTACCAGGGGACAGGCTTTGGCTTCCGCCCTTGAGAGAGGAAGGGAGCGGAGCCCGTCCTGTGACACGGAGGACGCATTACGTACAGGAGCGGGGCCGGGACTTCTGGGAAAAGCCAAGAGTTGAAAGAAAACGGTAACTTCGAACTTTCCTTCGGTGCGTCCCGAAGCGGGGGGCGGGGCGGGTAGAAAATGGCCGTTAGAAAACGGTTGTCGGGTATTGCGCACCCGCGCACTTTCAACGCAGCTGGCGGTGGGCGAACCCAGTCCGGTTGTCGGGTTAACGCCAGAGAAGGAGGGGACGGATAAAAAGGGAAACAAGGCCTTGGTTTCGCCTACAGCGAACTTGCCTGTGCAGCTGTTTCCCTCGAAACTCCGGGGCCGCCCTTGGGGCCAGAGCTCTAAGGTGTTTCGCGGGGCCCTCGGGGAAGAGAGAGCTTTCCGTTGGGGTCATAACAACCACGCTCCAGCAACCGAGACCCGCCAGTTAAAACAAAAAACAAAAACGAGCAAAACATGGGGGGGCAGCAATAGTCGAGGCACAAAATATTCAAAATGATTTCACGCGGAATTTCCAACGCTTCCTTTTCTGTCTGGAAGGATTATCACAGCTGAAGAACCCGTTGGTGTGTGTGACCACATTTCTTTAAAAAAATAAAATAAAAATAATTCGTCCATCCTCCTCTCCATTAGGTAAAATGAAACCTAGCCAGAAAGCAATCGACAGTCAAATCAGTTTTGGCCAAGGACTTGTTGAATCCGCGCTGAGTTTCCATGAGTTGCATATATTTGTAATTCTGCATCGCTGCAGAATACAACGACCATTTTTGAAGCAAAGTGATGAAGCAGACACAGAAGGGATAGCAGCCTTGCCTATCCTGTTCTTCAGGGGTAGTACAACTCCCATCAGCCTAAGCCAGCATTTAGCCAATGATCAGGGAAGATGGGAGTTGCAGTCCCAAACATCTGAAGTGCAGTCTGTTGGAGAAGGCTGCTGGTGCACCCTAAATGGACTCCCAGGGTTTGTCTTGCTGCAACATAATTCCGTATTTGTTTTATAGTTAAAGGTAAAGGGACCCCTGACCATTAGGTCCAGTCATGACCGACTCTGGGGTTGCGGCCCTCATCTCGCGTTATTTGCCAAGGGAGCCGGCGTACAGCTTCCAGGTCATGTGGCCAGCATGACAAAGCCGCTTCTGGCGAACCAGAGCAGCACACAGAAATGCCGTTTACCTTCCCGCTGGAGTGGTACCTATTTATCTACTTGCACTTTGATGTGCTTTCGAACTGCTAGGGAGGCAGGAGTTGGGACCAAGCAACGGGAGCTCACCCCGTCGTGGGGATTTGAACCGCCGACCTTCTGATTGGCAAGCCCTAGGCTCTGTGGTTTAACCCACGGCGCCACCCACGTCCCATTATAGGTTTTTTATAGTTGGTTGAGGTTTAATTTCAGCCCGTCACTTTACAAAATAAAGTTGACCTGTTAATGGCTTAATTTACCTGACAGGCTACAAACCTATGCCCACTTAACCTGAGAGTAAAGGTGCAGTACTAACCTCCAGATACACCACATCTTAATTCTAAATTCTGCATGGTAGCTTCCTCTTAGTTATTGTGTTGTTGCACTGTTATAACTGAAATGCCATTCATTCCTTTTTTGTGTGACCCTGGTCCCTTCCTTGGCATAATGAATTTTCTGCCTGGGTTTTGGCAGACAGAAGATTCAAATGCCAGCCTCAGGGAAGCACTGGAGTCTCCTAACCACTGAGCTTTGGAATTAGCTATTTTGGGTGGGGCACTGAGATTTACTGGCACAGTGCTCATTTATTATGTGTGGAATGGGTTTAATCACATCATCATGGTATTAATGCTGTTACCACAGGATGATTGATCTCTTTTTGCACTGAAAGTGTATCATTGGGAATAACTTTTGTAATTGGTGGTTCGCAAATGAGCTTTTTTCTAGTGCTTTTACTGTGCTATTGATTTTGCTGCTGGTAGAGTATAGGATCCCAACTAGCTACATTGGTGTAAGGTATAAAGGTGGACCCTAGAATTGTCCTGCCTTTCACTTAAATTCTTTAACTTTGGAAGTGAATTGAAATTAACTAGCAGATACCGGTATTTTGCTTCAAGAAAAGTTTTTGTGTACTTGCTTCCATACAACATTGAAAATGATAACTGAAATATTCTAGCCGTATGCCACATTATTTTATCTTGGGAGGGCTATTGGTTTATTTTTGTATGAATTCAGGGATGATATGGGATGTGCATTTAAAAAATAAGTAATGTATTTTTAATGATTCTAGGATCATGTGGATCACTCTCACCATGCTCTCCAGGTATTCACGACACACCTCATCTACTTCCTGCTCTTCATTATTCCAAACTTCCAAGAGCATATGTCAGGAAGTTGGCATAGGCAGACAGCAAATATGGAGCCTTCAGAGATGCAAGGATGGAACAAAATGCACCAGCATGGTTCCACATAACATGCTACATTCCTCCTCTATGAGCTTCAAAATAAACAATAAACATAACCATGCAAAAAACTTTCCAGTATTAGATGGAGGCATCCCTTCCCTGTATAGACACGTAGTTGAAGGCAATGCAAGAAACAGTGAGATCTGCGTTCAGAGGTAACTAACTTTTTAAAAAAATATTTCTACAGCATTAATCCCTTGATTCAACAGTTTTGAATAGGGTATGCATTTTTAGGTTCTTGCAAACTAGCCTTACCTTAGGCCAGGATCCAAAATAATTCTGGCTTCAGTTTTTTCCTTAATCAGTTTGCTGAATTCAGTTATCTATAAACTTGAAAACTGTTACAAGTTATTTCTCCTGCCTCCTGAAAGGTTTAGAATGATTTCTCAACTTATATACGTACCTATATATATATATATATATATCTGAAGATTTTTGTTTTCACACGTTGGGTAGATACTTTAGCACTTTTGGAGTAATGTTAGCTCATTTAAAAATGCATCTAGCAAGTTGATATCATAAATGTTATCTGTGTTACATGCTTTACAATTTTTTAAAATGTCATAAAACGTGTCCCTCATTTCATTTTGAATGCAAAGATATATATGAGTCATACCTTCCTAAGAGTTTTCAATTAATCATGATTCACAGATAAAGAGAGGAAAGTGACTCACTACTTGTACGTATTGGTCCTGAAGAAAAAAATGGCAGCAGCCCAAAGGGCTTTATTCAAAACTAGTAGTGCAAGCTGAAAGAAAACTCATGAAAATTAGTGCTTTTCATTAGTTGTTTTAGTTTAACTATTTCCATTTTATCCCGCGAGAAAGCCAGAATCCAAATATCAAATAATACAGTTAATTTTTGAATGATAGGCTATCCTAGCTTTTGGTTGGTCATAGGACCTTTTAGGAATTGACAGTAAAATCAGCTAAGCACTTTTATTTTTGAGTAAGAGACTGGTTCCAGGTAAGGACAAAATTCTATTTGCTCTTTTCGTTTCTTAAGAAATAAGTCCTGAAGGAGCTGCTGTATTTTAAGTCTGTACTTAAATCTCTAGTCAGTTCCATGAAGCAAATGTTTTCATGTTTTTCCAGGATCAAGGTTATGTCTATGTCATACAGTACTAGGTTTCCCCTAATTTGACATGTGAACACATGTATGTGTCCAGTTTAAATTCATATTTTTTTTCTTCCTTGCTGAATTTTGAATAATACAGCATCACTATTTCCCCACAAGTATGACGGCAGTGTTGTTAATACGTGTGTTGGATTAACTTGTTTTTAAGGTACTTCTGTCTTTGGAAACAAAAGTTGGTTTTCAGTTCCTTTGAGCTTTTCATTTTGATATCAGGTATTCAGAGTTGCTTGTGAAGGTCAGTAAAGGAGGAGAAAAAAATGCAATATTGCGCCACACTCAGAAGAACAAAAAGTTGCTTGTTCGTGAACGCTTAAAGATGCTTCTTGATGATGAAAGTTTCCTTGAGCTCTCCCCTTTTGCAGGCCTTGATATGCCTTATGGTGATGTTCCTGCAGCAGGATGTCTCACTGGTAGGTTTGTGTAAGGAATTTTTTAAAAGGTAAATTGCAATATAATAAATCTGCATGCACTTATTCAGTTCATGCCAATCGATAGTGTGGCCTGCTGCCACCAATAAATAACAATTTATTCCATCTGTGCTATGCCTGTTGGAAGATGATAGTGAAGACAGAATGAGAGGGAGACATTAAGAGTGCCTTTAAGCTACCTTTTCGACAACCAGAAGCAAATGTTTGGGATCAGGTTTGGTTTGGCACATCAAATAAGGCTTTCCTAGGTGGATATTAACGTACAGCAGGCCTTTTAAATCTGTTTATGGTATCCACCTTACAAGGCAAGAGTCACACTCATAGTTTTTCTTTCATGCTTAAATGTAATGATTTTGTTCTGCATATAGTAATGAAATATTTCTGAGGGGCACATTATATCTGTTAACTAAATTAAAGCAGAAACCTATGTGCTATGGAAAAGACAAAATGGCATACTCATCTGCAGTTAGCCTCTTGCCAGCTCTTTTGCCTACTTGCCCCTTGATCCAGTGCAGCAGTGACACATGATGTCAGCATTGGAAACCAGTCCTCACTAAGCTACACCACTGAGAGATTCATGAAGGGCTTATGACACAACAATACTTAGAATTTAAGTATTGGCCCTGAAGCTGGTAGGAAAGCTGTTCATTTGTGTTTTCCCGTGTAGTACATGTCATCTCTCTGTGATGGAGTAAAATTTACCTGAATTCTTTTGCAGCAGGGACGCAAAGTTTAATGAGTTAAATTTATAAATTAATCAACTAAAGGCTTAATTGGTCAGGCTGTGATTTTGGATTCTTGTCTGTGGAGCAGGAATGAAAAAAGTATTAAAGCTGGCCTTTAAATCTAATATCTCAAGCTGAAATATTGATAATATTGTATGCACATTTGATTGATTATTGTCTTTATTATTGACTTTAACTGATCAGTGGAATCCATACCCCACCTTATACCAGACATGGGGTTGGATTGAGCAGAGACACCCTTCAGCTCAGTTAGCTGGTTGCCAGACATTCAAGCAGATAGGATTCACACTTTCAGAGCCCAACAGAAGGCTCCAAAATACAGAGGTTGGGATCCAAACCTTGAGCTGGCCCAGGGATTAGTCCCAGTTGTCCTGCCTCCCCCGCTTCCATTGCAGCCACCATGAGCAGCTGGGCTGGGAATGCAGTGGTGGCTCCTCTTTTAGCAGTGGGGAGGAGTTAGGATTTCAGCCTTAATTTATTTAATTGATTGAAAGAATTAATTTGTTCAGGACAGAATCACTTCTATGACAACAAACAAAGCAATAAGGAGATTCTACACTGAGCTTATAGGATCTTTTGATAAACAAGTACAGTGGTACCTCTACTGACGAATGTTTCTACTTACGAATGGAGCTCTGTCCGCCATCTTGGATGTGGTTTAGATAGGATTTTTTCTACTTACGAATTTTTAGATAGGGTTGCTTTGACTTACGAATTTTTTCTCCCAATGCATTCCTATGGGATTTGACTTACAAATTTCTTCGACTTACGAATGTGTGTTCGGAAAGCATTAAATTAATAAGTAGAGGTCCCACTGTAATTTTATCTGGATGTATTGAAAAATTTCACCATAGCATGCCTTATCAGCCCAGTCACTGCTTGGTTTCACAACTGTTCTCATTTGCTACACATGTTCAAACTCTAGCAGCTTTGTAAGTAAAAGAGGATAGCTGAAAGTTGAGCTGCATTCTTTCTGAGTTCCTTGGCATTTTAATATGCTACAAAAGACCCCTCTAGCATATTTATGTACCGATACTTAATTGTCTTACTTTATGGTCCAGTTACAAAATATTCCAGTGTGGATAATTCACACTGTTCGTAAAATGTAATGACAATAGTCATTGTTGCAGGTATTGGAAAAATCTGTGGAGTCTGGTGTGTCTTCATGGCAAATGATGCAACCGTGAAAGGTGGAACCATTTATCCTATTTCAGTGAAGAAACAACTGAGAGCTCAAGAAATAGCAATTAAAAATAGACTTCCATCTGTTTACCTTGTGGACAGTGGGGGAGCATTCTTGCCACTTCAGGTAAAAGACATGTTCTATGAAACCGGTTGATTTAATTTGCTTAAAATTATTCCCTTTGACTTGTTTTATAGTTAGCTTTCAAGTTTGTGTCCTAAAAATATTGTATACTAGAAAAATAGTGAAGGTAACAAAGTCAAAGCCAGCTTCTCATTGAACTGTCATTGAATTGATAATGTCAAAGGAAGATGAGTTATGTATAAAATTACTGCACAGAATATACTTGGTGTTTTGGGGTGGAACCCCCAAAAAGAAAATACAGATTTTCAGAAAAATAATGATTATTTCAGTATGCTAAAAACAACATTTGAAAAAGAAAGAGGCAGAGCGATCGCAAAGAACATAGGCTTCGAAACCTACTTAGTTGTTAAATGTTTTCTTTATTGAATTGAACACCCTACCCAGCCACTGCTTGAGTTAGTTCAGGCATCATGAGGTGCTCATGAACATTCTAAATGCACTAATGTTAAACTGTCAAAATGCATAGCTGGGATGGGGGTGGGGGAATGTGCAGAAAGCATTATTATCGTAATAACAATCAGTTGCCAACCTATTCATAGTGTTTTATTTCATTTTGAAGATTTGTGCTCAGTTTTTCCATTAAATTATCTCCTAGGAGTTTTTCAACAGATCATACAATGCAGAAGCTATCCAGCATCATTAGCCCTTGCCTCTGGCCTGCGGAACCAAATGTTCTTTCCCTTGCATTTACAGTTCTATGGCAGCTGACAGTTATTTCATTATTATTTGCAAATATTACAATACTGCCAAACATTAAAAGAATCTTCTTCTTTGCCTTAAAAACATTCTATGCAACAAAAAATTCCCAAGGCAAATAATGGCATCTCCTTAGCATAAAGCCAGTCTGGTGTAGCAGATGGAATCTTAGACTAGGGATACCAGCTTTGAAGTCTGGTGGAGGAGCTTTGGCCAATCATTTGCTGCCTCAGTTTCTTAGCTGTAAGAATTGTGATTCTTCTAATCTACTACACACAGCAGTGACTGAGACTAAGATAGTGTGTTTGACATTTTTAAAATGTATACACCACCCTACATCCATACATGGATCACAGGGTGGTGTACAAAAAAGTAAAAATATAAAACATAATCAACAATAAATTTAAGAGAAATAAAACCATTCAACCCTCTAAAACTACCAGTATCTAGAATAATGGCAGGTCTTCTTCTTCTGTGGAGATCACTTGTAGCCAAGTAAGATTGTCTTCCATAAACACACTTTTAACAATGAGTCCCTAAGTGACTGTGGAGGCCAATTCTGGATCTCTTTTTGCACTGAAAGTGTATCATTGGGAATAACTTTTGTAATTGGTGGTTTGCAAATGAGCTTTTTTCTAGTGCTTTTACTGTGCTATTGATTTTGCTGCTGGTAGAGTATAGGATCCCAACTAGCTACATTGGTGTAAGGTATAAAGGTGGACCCTAGAATTGTCCTGCCTTTCACTGTTGAAGTGAAACGAAATTGGTCCTATACCCAATAATTGTTGTAACCAACAAGTTCCACAGCATTCTGCCCTCCAGATGACTCCCCCTCCATCTTACCTTAACTTTCCATCCTCCAAGGAATTTTCCCTCCTCCATCTAGTAACACTCCAGAACACTATCAGATATGGATAGCTTTGGGTGGTTATTGCGTGTAAAAAGAACAAATGAAATGTCTTGAAAAAACTGAAGTTATTTAACAATGCGTAAGGTTGGGTATTTTGTGAAATACGATTAAGTGTAATTTTTGAATGGTTAGCCCAAAGTATAGATAAAAAGTTAACTTTTGAATTTTTACTGTATTTCCTGCCCCTGTATTGTTAGGCAGAGTTGTTTCCTGACCAATTCCACGGAGGCCGAATTTTCTACAATGAGGCTGTGATGTCTGCATTGAGAATCCCTCAGGTATAATTTTGGGAAGAAATCTGTGCATTAAAAATGCATTTCCCAGTAGTATATAGTTAATAAGTAAAACAATGCACTGCTGAGCAAAGCAGTTCATAGTGTTTTGGAAGAGTCATCCAGCTGTTTAAATTTTGCATTTGTTGCACAAGCAATAGGTCCACTATGATCAGAAACCATTATGGTAGATAATCATTGGCCATTACAATACATTCATAGCTTAAATATCTGGCCATAGTTAGTCATTAACTTCTTGCATTAAACACTAATAATAATAATAATAATAATAATAATAATAATAATAATAATAATAATTGTACCTCACCAATCTGGCTGGGTTTCCCCAGCCACTCTATCAGTACTTTCATCTCATTCGCTCAACAGAGAAAGATAGCCAGTGGGTCATATTCTGAAACATTCCTTCTAAATTCTCTTCGCATCATGAATACTGTGGGTCCCTGAATAATCTGAGCTGGTTACCCTTCCCTTTGCAATATGTCACACAGGCATGATACTACTACCTCTTCCCACTGTTGATAACACTGGAGCAGGTTCTGCCCACCTCAAAAAAATGTAGGTGTGGAGAGAACTTGCTGTAAAACCCCCCAACCCTGACAATCTGTCACAAATCATAATACAGATTTTGTATCTGAGGTATGGCCTGCACATGCTTTCCTTGCTTAAGTAAGGATTATAGATTATTGCTGTACAATATAAAATTAAGTCTGAGATATTTGATACTGCTCTGTGAAATAAAACTCCCAACTCCGTTTTCCTGTGGGATTTTTCTGAGATGAGCTGTAAAATTCTGTAATCATATGCTTGATAACTTTTCCTGGAAATTTACAACATAAAATTAAAATATTTCCTCATCTTTGTTCTTTTTTTCTTACCCAGCTATCTTGGTGTGTCCTCTAGGTGGCTGTTGTGTGTGGTTCTTGTACTGCAGGAGGTGCTTATGTTCCTACCATGGCAGAGGAAACAGCCATTGTAGATAAAATTGGCACAATGTTTCTTGCTGGGCCCCCTTTAGTTAAAGCTGCCACAGGAGAAGATATTCATCCCGAGGCACTGGGAGGAGCCAACCTGCATGCTAAGTGGGTATAATATTTGTTCCTGAGCTCTTAATATTGATTGAATGATACATTTAGTCTTAGTTTTCCTAGGTATTAATGATCTCATTTTTAAAAAAAATGCCTGCAGATGTCAGAAGCATCCAGAAACAAAAAAGTGCTGCATTATTTGCACTTAGTTGGCCCATATCTGTTTCTGGGTTGAAAATCACCCCTCAACATACATTTGTTTATACCAGGCATCCCCAAACTGCGGCCCTCCAGATGTTTTGGCCTACAACTTCCATGATCCATAGCTAACAGGACCAGTGGTCGGGGAAGATGGGAATTGTAGTCCAAAACATCTGGAGGGCCGAAGTTTGGGGATGCCTGGTTTATACCCTGTTCTTTCAGTGCCTTGCACAAGTATTGAGCATTTTACATTAAACTGAGGGAGGAACAAAAGCAAATAGCAAACTGTACATCCCACTTCTAGAAAAAGGAAGTGCTGGAGCTCACCAAGAACACCTCCTTTGTTCTCTTAGAATGGCAGTGGTGCCCACCTGAGAGGCGTGGGACTGAGTTTCTCTGAGTTCTGGCTGAAAAAAAGCCCCGGTACCACCAATTGTTATTTTCACAGCAAGAATCAGAATACAAAAAGCCATCACTGCACTGTGGGCCTGATTGGAAAGATGTGCTTTCACACCACACCTAAATCTCAAGAAGAAAGCCAACCTTATCTCAGAGTGGAGTGGTGGTCCACAGACGAGTGCTGCAACCAAGAAGACCTTCCTTTGCACCACTGCCCCATGCCCTATGCTTGGTAGAGGGATTGTGAGAAGCTGCTAAGATCCCAGCACATCTGAAGCCATAGGCCAGCAAATAATGGGAGAGGTGCTCCTTCAAGTACTTGGGACCCAGTGAAATTTGAATTGGGAACAAGTGCAGTTTGTGCAGAACCAGTGTTATGTGGCACCATTCATAGCCCTGGCACCTGCATTCTGCAGTAGCAATAATTTCTGTCTAGAGCACGTTGTGCTAATCTAAACATGAGAATTCATGAAGAAAAGTAATAGCACTCCTCCTTTAGTACAGTTAATGCAAATTGATAGTACAGTCTCACCAGCTGTTATTTTGTAAGAAATTACCTTGTCTGAGGCAAATGTTTATTATTTCCAATCACTTTAAAGACAGAAAATAAATATAAGGAATCATTCAATTTACTGTTAGTAGTAATGTTTTGCTGATCATGTTTGTTGCCTTGAATTTTATCTGTTGCTAAATATTTGTATTTTTCTCAGGGTCAGTGGCTGTGTTGACCATTTTGCATCTTCAGAAAAAGAAGCATATGAATGTGTTAGAAATATTATTTCAACACTCAATTATGAAATTCCTACAGAAGAAACTGTAGAGTATGACAATCCCTTGTACAGTGCTGATGAACTTCTGGGGCTTGCACCACAAGATTATAGCTACACTCTACATATAAAATTGGTAAGGAAAATGTTTGTTGCAATCTGAAGTTAGGCTACTTGATATAAATCCCATTGATGTGACAGTATAGTTAACAGTGGCTCAGTTTTCTTGGATCATTTATGTAAATTGGTGAAAACAAAAAAAAATCCTGTAAGCACTTTAAGGACTAACAAATTTATTATCGGATAAGCTTTTGAGAGAGTCCATTTCATTGCATGAAGTGCGATCCTCAGTTGGCAGCACTGTTAATCATGCTTCATGCTTCTGATGAAGTGGATCCTAGTCCATGAAAGCTTATGTTATAATACCTTTGTTAGTATTTAAGGTGCTTACAAGACTTTTTGTTGTTTACAGCCAACACACACAGCTACTTCTCTAATAATAATAATAATAATAATAATAATAATAATAATAATAATAATAATTTATTTATACCCCGCCCATCTGGCCGGGTTCCCCCAGCCACTCTGGGCGGCTTCCAACAAAAACATTAAAATACAGAAATCCATCAAACATTAAAAGCTTCCCTAAACAGGGCTGCCTTGAGATGCCTTCTAAAGGTCTGGTAATTGTTATTCTCTTTGACCTCTGGTGGGAGGGCATTCCACAGGGTGGGCGCCACTACCGAGAAGGCCCTCTGCCTGGTTCCCTGTAACTTGGCTTCTCGTAGCGAGGGAACCGCCAGAAGGCCCTCGGCGCTAGATCTCAGTGTCCGGGCAGAACGATGGGGGAGGAGACGCTCCTTCAGGTATACTGGACCGAGGCCGTTTAGGGCTTTAAAGGTCAGCACCAACACTTTGAATTGTGCTCGGAAACGTACTGGGAGCCAATGAAGGTCTTTCAGGACCGGTGTTATGTGGTCTCGGCGGCCATTCCCAGTCACCAGTCTAGCTGCTGCATTCTGGATTAATTGCAGTTTCCGGGTCACCTTCAAAGGTAGCCCCACGTAGAGCGCATTACAGTAGTCCAAACGGGAGATAACCAGAGCATGCACTACTCTGGCGAGAGAGTCCGCGGGCAGGTAGGGTCTCAGCCTGCGTACCAGATGGAGCTGATAAACAGCTGCCCTGGACACAGAATTGACCTGCGCCTCCATGGACAGCTGTGAGTCCAAAATGACTCCCAGGCTGCGCACCTGGTCTTTCAGGGGCACAGTTACCCCATTCAGGACCAGGGAGTCCTCCACGCCTGCCCGTCTCCTATCCCCCAAGAACAGTACTTCTGTCTTGTCAGGATTCAACCTCAATCTGTTAGCCGCCATCCAACCTCCGACCGCCTCCAAGCACTCACACAGGACCTTCACCGCCTTCACTGGTTCTGATTTGAAAGAGAGGTAGAGCTGGGTATCATCCGCATACTGGTGAGCACCCAGCCCAAACCCCCTGATGATCTCTCCCAGCGGCTGCATGTAGATGTTAAAAAGCATGGGGGAGAGGACAGAACCCTGAGGCACCTCACAAGTGAGAGGCCTGGGGTCTGAACACTCTTCCCCCACTACCACTTTCTGAACACGGCCCAGGAGGAAGGAGTGGAACCGCTGTATAACAGTGCCCCCAGCTCCCAAACCCTCTAGACGGTCCAGAAGGATGTTATGGTCGATGGTGTCAAAAGCCGCTGAGAGATCCAGCAGGACCAGGAAACAGCTCTTACCTTTGTCCCTAGCCCGCCGGAGATCATCGACCAGTGCGACCAAGGCAGTTTCAGTCCCATGATGAGGCCTGAAGGGATCCAAATGGTCCTGAAGGGATCCAAATGGTCCGTTTCTTCCAGGCGTGCTTGGAGTTGTTCAGCAACCACTCGCTCAATCACCTTGCCCAAGAATGGAAGATTTGAGACTGGGCGATAGTTGGCCATATTGGCTGCATCTAAAGATGGTTTTTTAAGAAGTCAAAAAGCCTCATTAGTCTGAGTATTTACTTCTACTTACTTTGTTTTACTCTGTTTTACTCTGTTTTTATTAGCAGTAAGGCTGTCCTACTCTTTCCCTACTACAGCTGATCACAGGGTGTACTCCATTCCAGATCTAGGGTGCTACTGCCAGGAAACCTTATTCTGGATGCCCGTTAACAAGATCTCTCTTGATGTAAGAACAAGTAATAGGACCTGCCCAGCAGATCTCAGGTCATGGATAAGATAGTATTGAGAGAGTTGTTTTTTCAGGTATTCGTGCCCCAAGCATACAAAGCCATAAATAGTTTGGGGCATAAACTGGGCTCAGTGACAAATAGATAGGCAACACGACTGCATTATAAGCACTGTTGTATGCTCCTCTGTTATCATATTCGTCAGCTTCCGTTCTGCAACATTTTGTAATAGCTGTAGTCTCTGAACCATCTTCCAAGGGTAGCCCTACTACTGTAATGGTAGTCAACCTGGGAAGTTACTACAGCCTGGATTACTGTGATCAGGCTATCTTCATTAGGCTGTAGTTGTTGAACCCACTGGAATAATAGAATCATAGAGTTGGAAGGGACCATTAGGGTCATCTAGTCCAACCCACTGCAATGCAGTAATCTTTTGCTCAATGTGGTGTTCAAACCTATGACCCTGAGATTAAGAGTCTTATGCTCTACCAATACCTACTTAAATCAGCTGGCAATAAACTGAAAGTAAATTTTAGCTTTGGATGTATGGTCAGTATCTAAACAAGTAAAACAATTTTGAATGTTAAAGTTTACAATTTTGTGATCTAACATAGAGTAGTACTTGACTCAGTCATATTTGAAGTAGACTCATTGGAATAATTGGATTTAATTTCAGTGTGCCTACTCTTAGTATGACTTAGTCAGATATCATCTATTATCTTTGAATATTGAGCCATAATTTGACACAGAAGACATGAATTTTTTTCCAGCAAGCTACCTACTATTGATTTTTCATTTCTCTTGACAATATTTTATAGATCCTGAGTCGGATGATAGATGGCAGCAGGTTCCAGGAATTCAAAGCTAATTATGGAACTACCTTAGTAGCAGGATTTGCCTATATAGAAGGGTAAGGGAGAAGTTTAAACCAGCGGGCCACATTATTGCAACACTTTTTAATGTTTACTTGTTCAAGCAAATGGTAATTTGATCCCTGTTAGAGTCACTTGAAATTGCAGAATTGAGTTTAGATTTGTTACAGGGATAGAAATGTAGCCATACTATATTATGGCTCCCAGGTTGTTTGGATTACTTATGTAATTGTTTTTACATTGTTACTGTTTTTTGGAAGCCAAAGTGTATAATTGGATTTAAATTTTGTTGGATTCATTGTATTCCATGTGCTTAGTGCTTACATTTTGGGGTTTAAAATTAATATAGTCTGTACTTAGCCATCTGACTAGACAATAAGCATTGCTTATTAATATTAAATTGCACCTTTTTTAAATTAAAAAAAACCTCATTGTATGCGTTCCACATCTGTGAATAAGCCCTGTTGAATTTAGCGGGACTTACTTCTGTGTAGAATGCATATGATTCTACCGTTAGTAATTCTTTTTTTAAAGATTTATCTCTGCTAAATATTTTAATTTTTCAACTTAAAAAGCATGCAGATGAAATTTCATTTTGGCATCTCAGAGCTCAGAAGAATTATCAATATCACACTACTAACAAACCACCAGCAATTAAGTTCAGCCAAAGACCTGATTACATTAAGCAAATTAGCAATTTATTTAATAAACATAGCAATGGCTAGCTTTGGGCCAAGACATATACCGGCATCTGAAAGACCATGATCAGCTCTAAGAGATACTGATCATACCTATTTAATATAATCTAGTTGATTAATTTTTTCTAGGATCTTTCCAGAATAGTTGTCTTGCACAAATAATTTTCAATCGCATTCTTGCATGAGATCTAATCCTTCTTTCATGTAGAGCTTTGATGTGTGGGGAACTTGCATTCCCAACAAACATCAGTTTGGTGTTGCTAGAGAAAGGTGAGTTCTCAGCTATCATCACCACTAACACCTTGTATATGTGCATGCATGTGTGTGCTGGGCACCTGCTAACTAGAGTCCAGCAGCAAAAGCCTCCCCTCACCATTTGTCTGTTTTAAAAAATCAAAAAGTTAAGGTTGTATGGTTTGTCTCTCCAGTGGGAGTAGTTACATAAAACATTTCAAACTACTGGATGAAGGGGAAGCACTGGCAAGTCTACCCAAGTCCCTCCATTACTTTGTTTAGCAATTTTGTGAGTCCTCCTTAGAATTAATTATAGGCAGTGTACTCTCTGGCATTACAATATATACAACATCTTCAAAACAAAATGTCAGTACGTTGAACAGGCTTTCCCCTAATGTGCAGCAGGCCATTGTTCTTATCCATGCTCCTCCTCTGTCCAGTGCCATACTCTTAGCCTTCCTTGGGCAAGTGCTACACTGTATTTAATATTTTGAAGTAGTAGCTTCTTGTGAAGAAAATCCATTTCTGCGCATAGCTGCTTAAGTCAAGTCTAGGATCCAGAGGCTAGTAAGTGCTTGTGGTGCAGCCTGAAAGAGCCTGATGAACTGCCACCTTCTGGGTTGTCAGTTGAATGGTTAAGCAGCAGGCCTTATTCTCTAGGGCTGATAATAAGACTGCTTTCACTGACTCTAAAAATCACTCAAAACTTTTAAAAACTCAAATAAATACTTAAAGTCCATTTTGTAAGTGAAAGAGAAGCCTCTTGAGGCCTAACCTTTTCCTTTAATGTTAAGCTTGTCTCTAAGTAGCTCTAGAAAGTGAATTATTTTGCTAGGATTAATAAAGCATGCTGCAGACTCAAACTCATTGATTTCCTCTGAGATGAAAATATGATAGTTGAGATGGTTTGTCTTTTCATCATAATGGAAAATTACGCCACAGAGAATAAGAACTGTATTTTGCTTCCTGCTGTAAGCAGACTGAGAACATTAACAAATAAGTTCCATATTAACTACTTATACAGGATCATTTATTTATGAAAATGTATGCTTTTGTCACTAAAAGTACCAATTTGCATGACTAATTTGAGCTTTTTCAGCCTTGAGTGTATATAACCAGTACAGAATAAATAACCCATTAGATTGTTGCTTCATACTTTGGCATTGGAACCATGTTTGTCCATACATTCTAAGCTAGCCTATAATCTTGTGTGGACTATAACTGCCAACATTCCCAGCCAGCATGGTCAATAGTAAACATGCCTTCCCCTCTTATAAGGGGCTCCCTAGATCCCTCCTAATAATTTATGACAGATCTCTTGCACAAACATTCCCATTTTTGAGAGTGACTCACTAAGGGAATTTAGACAAGTAATTTTCCATGCCTGCCCTTCACCCAAACCATATTCTTTAAAATGACTTGTAGCAGCAGATTATTTATTGTAAACATTTCTAAGTATCTTGGGGGTTTTAAAGCAAAAGTAATGCAAATTTGTTGCCTATTTAAGATGATATTATAAAGTTATAGTACTAAACACATGGAGGGTACTTACTGTGTTGATTTCAATGTTTCTACTACCCTTGTACTATAAAAAGTGTTTTATGTTTTTGTTAGACAGCTAGTTGGAATAGTGGCTAACAATGGTGAGCTGACTCATGAAGCTTCTCTGAAGGGTTCCCACTTCATACAGCTTTGTAGCCAACGAAACATTCCAATCCTTTTTGTCCTGAATACAGCTCCATGTGCAGCAGAGCCAACCAGTCTCACACAGGTAAAGCAACTAGTACAGAACACATTCAAATGGCTCTGAATTAGGGTGTCACATTTTCAGTTTCAAATGGAAAAAAGTTTTTTCACTGGAAATTTTTCCTCACTGCTGTTCTTCCCTGCAATAACAGATTTTTCTGTATCAAACAGGGAATGAGTTCTCTGAATGTAAAAAGTTTGAAAAATGATTGAGGGAAAATCTCTCCACCTGGTATTTCCCAGATTTAAGGTAGCTTGTCAGCCAAATTAGGAGCCCAACAAGTTAACATCTGGACACTGCATAAAATGTGCTGTTGAAAGCTTTAATTTCTTTTTAAAAAGTATCTAGAAACTGTAGTTTCCTTATAATGCAAGCTTCTTTGTTGGAAATTCAGTAGTAATGATTACAATTAACTAAATTCTTGCTATGTGAAAAAAAAATCAGAACTAGTAGATTACACCATATGCAATGAAAAATAATGTTCCCTACAGAGCTCAGTATTTCAAAGTATACAGTGGTACCTTGGGTTACAAACGCTTCGGGTTACAAACACTTCAGGTTATAAACTCCACTAACCTGGAAGTAGTACCTCGGGTTGAGAACTTTGCCCCAGGATGAGAATGGAAATTGTGCGGCAGCGAGAGGTCCTATAAGTGTGCCCCGGGTTAAGAATAGTTTCGGGTTAAGAACGGACCTCTGGAACTAATTAAGTTCGTAACCTAAGGTACCACTGTAGTGTACTTTGTTTTTGTGCCTGGAAAATGATGGACGGCCAGTTTTTGAAACACTGTTTCATTTTATTCTATGCATGTGCATAGATGGAGAGCTTTGGTCTCTGTTTTGAAGAGGATAATCCTGCAATCTTCCTCCTCCCCCTTTTACTGTTGGCAGGCAATTTAGTCACTTAAATATTCGTATAAAAGATTTGCAAATCCTGTACACGTTGAGACCAGGAATAAAGGGAACACCTGCATGTAAAAAATAAAATAAATAACACACACCATTCTTTCATTTTAATTTAGGCAGAGGATCACACTAATAGGCTGAAAGCACAAGCATCCATGATGGCTGCAGTTGCTTGTGCTGCTGTTCCCAAGATAACCCTTGTGATTGGTGGCTGCTATGGAAATGAAAGCTATGCTATGGTAGGCTGTTGAACGTAGGACCAGCTTTTCTTTCCTCACTCACATGTTCCATGTACACAGCTCATGTCCTAGCTAGTTTCTTAGGGTTGAATTCAACATGGTGCTAGGTCTCTTGTTCTATCAGTGCAAAGATTTCTCCTTCACAATGGGACAGATGTTCTTCCTCTCCTGCCCCTGCATCCCCCCAAATACTTGGAATGTTACTTACTCAAGGTGTAGATTTGTTATGTCATCATGCGGTCACTGGGTTGGGACAAATTTGTTCTAAGTGTTCCCCCAACCCTCTGAAGCAGATTTGGGAAGGTTGTGGGGGGTGGGAAGAAAGGGAAAATGCCCCCCTGTGCTTACAGGACATGGTAGTTGAATGTAACTAAAGAGAATCTCTAGCAGGAAAAGACAGAATTATTGTTGACATGAGTAGACATGGCTCCAAAGGATCAGACTACTGAAACCAGAAATTGGTGTTTTAAATTAGATGGACACTATATTTCACAGTACTGTACTTTAATGGCTTCTTAATATATTTCCCTTGAGTGAATGGTTTGTTCAAGCTGGCTTAAATGGTGAGTTTTCATTTCTGAATTTCTCTAGTCTTGTGTTGTCTGTCTTTAGTGTGGAAGATCATTTGATCCAAACTTCCTGTTCCTCTGGCCTAATGCAAGAATAGGCCTTGTGGATTCAAGACATTGCCATATACTCTCATTTATTTGGGATGCTGATCGCCAAGGAGCAGAAGTAGACTTAAAACTATTAAAGGAAAAGTAGGTGCATTCAACAAACACCTCAGTGTTATGATTAAATTAATGGTATTTACATTTTTCTTTGGATTTCAGGGTGCTGCTTCTAATTTTTTAAAACAGCTAAAATAATTATAAATTTTTTGAATTACTTTGTTTTCTGTACTAGCGATTATTTTACTTTTTGAAGCAGACTGTTGTCTCTTCAGTTTGGGAGTATTAAAAATGTGCGATATTGTCTTAGTATCCCCCAAAGTCTACAATATATTTACCAATGGCAATGAAAATTGATTTTTTTATTTTGTCTTTTAAGACTAGAGGAAGAAAGTAGTGCGTTCTACTCTTCTGCCAGGCTCTGGGATGATGGTGTAATCCTACCGCAGAGTTCAAGGAAGGTAAGCTTCTTTCTTTGTGTATATCTCTACAAGATGTTAAATATCTCTTCCTTCCCAAGCCTACCACCTGTTAAAAAATACTGGTTTCTGGTTTTTCCTGTTAAAATAGTGTATGGAGGAGAGGGGAAGGAGGCATGTTTCCTTCCCCTGCCTTCCTCCTGGCTGTACGTTTGTTAGAAAACCCCGTTAAAAGCCCTGATTTTTTTAAAAAACGAATTGAACATTAGTGCGAGTTCTGAATTATTTGGGACTAGTTCTGGAGCAGTTTGGTCTGATGGAGACCTGCCACAGGGGCAGATCAAGGGTAGGGGCGCTTTAGACCAGGCATCCCCAAACTGCGGTCCTCCAGATGTTTTGGCCTACAACTCCCATCATCCTTAGCTAACAGGACCAGTGGTCAGGGAAGATGGGAATTGTAGTCCAAAACATCTGGAGGGCCAAAGTTTGGGGATGCCTGCTTTAGACTGCCCTAGTGATTAGTAAGGGAGCTGGTAGGGCAGACGTAATTGAAACAGAACAATTATTGGTAGCATACTTTAGGGATGTAATAATGGGTAGATGTTGTTTTTTCTCTTAATTTACTGCAACAATAAATTGATACAACACATTCACTGCTTATCTGCTTCCTCCTATATTCCTTTGTTTGCCTTTCCTACAGTTTCTGCTTTACATATCTTTTCACAATTGCTATTAGCATCTTCTCCTTTATCCTTAGAGTGACCTCCTGATACTTTTTATTCAGCTTCTCCAGTAATTGTCAGTTGCATTTGTCTTGTGAAACACTTCAGAATGCTCCAAATACATTAATTGTTGTTGTAGTATTTGTTGTGTGTTTCTTTTGGCAGGTTATTGCACAATGCTTAAGAATTATGAAACAGCAGAAATACCAGATCATGTCCCTGCAACAGTCTCCTCTTCCTGTCATAAGAATGTAAGCAGGAAAGCCTGCCAGTAAAAAAAAAATGATTTTGAACATCTGCCTCCCTAGATGTTAAATAGAAACAATTAGTATTTTAATACTGCCATCATGATTTCTTAGTATGAAAATGTTTGATTTCAATATATGTTTATATATCAGTCTTCAATCATGCTTCTATTACTGTCCACACCCAGTGGTAGGATACTTTAAATTGATGCCTTTTGTGCAGAATATAACCAAGGAAGTATTATGGAAATCATTTATTAGCTGATTTACCAAGGTTTAAGGTGTCTTGAGTTAAATAATACAGAAAACGCAGATTTAACAGCACCAGAAACACCAAAATATATTAACCAGCCAAGCCCAAAGCTACTGTTTGCCGTTTTGCTTTTAATTATTTACTTGTTTTTATCCTGTATTCTGTCAACCCCCCTGGGATCTTATGATGAAGGGTGGTGTATAAATCTAATAAATGAAATAATACTTTGCCACCACTCCCAAAAATGAAGGGGAGCCAACTGATGTAAACTACGTATTTTTTAATCTCTGGCAGTTTTTACCTCTCAGAGTTGGCCCCTGAAATTTAACTATATTAGGTGGTTGAAGCCTTAGCTGCCAAGTACCCCGTTTTTCGCAGGAAACCCCCGGATTTTAATCCGTTTCCCGCTGTTCTCCCGAATTTCCTACCTGCCAGGGAGCCTCCATTTTGGGTGCCGCTCTTCCCATGTGTGGGCACCGGAAATCGGGCACAGTGGCCCCGGAAGTCGCTTCTACGCATGCCCGGCGGCTGTCACCAAGATGGCCGCCGCCATGCGTAGAAGCGACTTCCGGTGCCGCTCTGGCCAATTTCCGGTGCCCACACATGGGAAGAGCAGCCCCTGAAGTTGCTTCTATGCAACTTCTGGTGCCGCGCCGCTGCTGATCCCGCATTTTTCAGCGGGAGACTTGGCAGGTATGGGTTGAAGCTGCAGGACAGTGCACAGAGGTGTGTTTTATAAGTTATGAGGCTCTGATTGTAAAGAGCTTTTCATGCAGTTTTTACCTCTGCCTTGAAGACTCTTCAAGTTTGGTGCACTAAAGACTTAATTCTATATTCTTTCTGCATATAAGATCATGAACATTTTTCCTCAGAAGTGGGGGGAAAGTTAAGAGATTAATTGTAATTATCTTTTTTAACTTGTCCATAATTGTTAAAAAGTATTAGAATTCAAGACTATATTAAAGAATGCATTCTCACTTTGTTTCTGAAAATATATTTGCTAAGTGACTAACAGTTACAAAATCGGTCTATAATTAAAAGTTTTTTATGTGTTTAAATTGACTTGAGTCTCTTTACTCCCACCCACCTACACAATCATCCATTTCCTTTAAAAGTTAGTGTGTCCGACTACCAACTCATGAAAGACTATTTTGCAATTGACAATGCTTTTCAGTTAAATTTATTTGTTGAATGAAAAATACCAAATGCTGACAGTTTCATATACCATTTGTTTCTCTACAGTACGTGAGGATCATAAAAGTATTCTTTAATTCTGTCAGTGTTCAGTTCTTTGAAATGTTAAAATACTTCTACAGGTCCTCAGGAGCAGATAATTGGAAGAGTGTAGTTTATTAAGTACAGTTCGTAGCTGCATTTGTTACGCTAAAAGTCAGGCTTTAATAACAGGTATAGTGAAGGTGCAACCATCATGCTCGTTTGAAGTATCCATGAAAAGTAACTGGCATGTTTATGTCCACTTCTGCCCTGGCAACTTCACTCATGTCCTTTGCGCTCAAGATCAAAAGGTAGCCAGGCTTTGGTCCACTTCCAGGACTAACGATAATGCTCAGGACAACACCTGAACCAAAAATAAATAGGAGTTACTTAGCTGAAGCAGTACCAGATACTTCAACAAATCTCCACTGTATCATCCAAGAAAACTGCAACGACCAATAAACCAAAATCTGAACAAGTTTTCCATTATTCTATCAGCGAATATTTGTGTACGTTTCTTTTTTTGCAATGATTATGTAAGATGGCTGGCATTAAAAGAAAGCCTTCATAACCCACTGCAGAAAAGATGTGCATAAAGAAATAACATTACCATCATCTTCTTCCAGGGCATCTGGGTGTGAAACAAAGATCGGTTCAGAGGGATAGGAATCTGGTTCTTGCCATACCCATGTCTCTCTCGTTTTGATATTTATCTTGCAAAGCTAGAAAGAGATAAGGGGTGTGTGTACTGAAGTTAATTTTTCCCTATTATATAAAGAGTTGTTAGTTGAATTCTTTGACTAACTCTGTAGATATTGCAAAATCACCACAAATTAAGACATCCATTATTTTTTACACAATGCACTCGCTATTAGAATCTGGTATGGGATGTTATCACAAAAATATGACAAAGTAATGGTCACTTTTCCATATCAAAGCTGTGTTGAAAATTAAGTCTTAGCCCAATCAATGACAGACTTTTTCTAACATGACTAT